>NW_025813667.1:0-225050 GCF_910589235.1 Vespa crabro
TTTTATTCTTTATTCTGCATCGATAGAATATAAAATCATTGAAATTGAACGAGATTTCAAGTTTTCGTTTTTCGACGATACGCGTATATGAGCGAAAAATCGTATATACGATATGAAAGAATGTTAAAAACTTTGATTCCAATATAAAATAGATGTTTGATCTTATGAAATGCAATGTTCTGAATCGATTGGTAACATTTTTCTAACTGTGGCACAAGTATTATTAAAGTTTTCACGATTTTATCTTCGCATATACCGAAATTCGCGTATGTCGATTACGTTTTTCGACAATTATCATATGAAAACGCGTATTTAAACATAGTAAAAAACGTTATATTCTTGTTATATTCTTTATTCTGCATCGATAGAATATAAAATCATTGAAATTGAACGAGATTTCAAGTTTTCGTTTTTCGTCGATACGCGTATATGAGCGAAAAATCGTATATACGATATGAAAGAATGTTAAAAACTTTGATTCCAATATAAAATAGATGTTTGATCTTATGAAATGCAATGTTCTGAATCGATTGGTAACATTTTTCTAACTGTGGCACAAGTATTATTAAAGATTTCACGATTTTATCTTCGCATATACCGAAATTCGCGTATGTCGATTACGTTTTTCGACAATTATCATATGAAAAACGCGTATTTAAACATAGTAAAAACGTTATATTCTTGTTATATTCTTTATTCTGCATCGATAGAATATAAAATCATTGAAATTGAACGAGATTTCAAGTTTTCGTTTTCGACGATACGCGTATATGAGCGAAAAATCGTATATACGATATGAAAGAATGTTAAAAACTTTGATTCCAATATAAAATAGATGTTTGATCTTATGAAATGCAATGTTCTGAATCGATTGGTAACATTTTTCTAACTGTGGCACAAGTATTATTAAAGATTTCACGATTTTATCTTCGCATATACCGAAATTCGCGTATGTCGATTACGTTTTTCGACAATTATCATATGAAAACGCGTATTTAAACATAGTAAAAAACGTTATATTCTTGTTATATTCTTTATTCTGCATCGATAGAATATAAAATCATTGAAATTGAACGAGATTTCAAGTTTTCGTTTTTCGTCGATACGCGTATATGAGCGAAAAATCGTATATACGATATGAAAGAATGTTAAAAACTTTGATTCCAATATAAAATAGATGTTTGATCTTATGAAATGCAATGTTCTGAATCGATTGGTAACATTTTTCTAACTGTGGCACAAGTATTATTAAAGATTTCACGATTTTATCTTCGCATATACCGAAATTCGCGTATGTCGATTACGTTTTTCGACAATTATCATATGAAAACGCGTATTTAAACATAGTAAAAACGTTATATTCTTGTTATATTCTTTATTCTGCATCGATAGAATATAAAATCATTGAAATTGAACGAGATTTCAAGTTTTCGTTTTTCGACGATACGCGTATATGAGCGAAAAATCGTATATACGATATGAAAGAATGTTAAAAACTTTGATTCCAATATAAAATAGATGTTTGATCTTATGAAATGCAATGTTCTGAATCGATTGGTAACATTTTTCTAACTGTGGCACAAGTATTATTAAAGATTTCACGATTTTATCTTCGCATATACCGAAATTCGCGTATGTCGATTACGTTTTTCGACAATTATCATATGAAAACGCGTATTTAAACATAGTAAAAACGTTATATTCTTGTTATATTCTTTATTCTGCATCGATAGAATATAAAATCATTGAAATTGAACGAGATTTCAAGTTTTCGTTTTTCGTCGATACGCGTATATGAGCGAAAAATCGTATATACGATATGAAAGAATGTTAAAAACTTTGATTCCAATATAAAATAGATGATTGATCTTATGAAATGCAATGTTCTGAATCGATTGGTAACATTTTTCTAACTGTGGCACAAGTATTATTAAAGATTTCACGATTTTATCTTCGCATATACCGAAATTCGCGTATGTCGATTACGTTTTTCGACAATTATCATATGAAAACGCGTATTTAAACATAGTAAAAACGTTATATTCTTGTTATATTCTTTATTCTGCATCGATAGAATATAAAATCATTGAAATTGAACGAGATTTCAAGTTTTCGTTTTTCGACGATACGCGTATATGAGCGAAAAATCGTATATACGATATGAAAGAATGTTAAAAACTTTGATTCCAATATAAAGTAGATGTTTGATCTTATGAAATGCAATGTTCTGAATCGATTGGTAACATTTTTCTAACTGTGGCACAAGTATTATTAAAGATTTTACGATTTTATCTTCGCATATACCGAAATTCGCGTATGTCGATTACGTTTTTCGACAATTATCATATGAAAACGCGTATTTAAACATAGTAAAAACGTTATATTCTTGTTATATTCTTTATTCTGCATCGATAGAATATAAAATCATTGAAATTGAACGAGATTTCAAGTTTTCGTTATTCGACGATACGCGTATATGAGCGAAAAATCGTATATACGATATGAAAGAATGTTAAAAACTTTGATTCCAATATAAATAGATGTTTGATCTTATGAAATGCAATGTTCTGAATCGATTGGTAACATTTTTCTAACTGTGGCACAAGTATTATTAAAGATTTCACGATTTTATCTTCGCATATACCGAAATTCGCGTATGTCGATTACGTTTTTCGACAATTATCATATGAAAACGCGTATTTAAACATAGTAAAAACGTTATATTCTTGTTATATTCTTTATTCTGCATCGATAGAATATAAAATCATTGAAATTGAACGAGATTTCAAGTTTTCGTTTTTCGTCGATACGCGTATATGAGCGAAAAATCGTATATACGATATGAAAGAATGTTAAAAACTTTGATTCCAATATAAAATAGATGTTTGATCTTATGAAATGCAATGTTCTGAATCGATTGGTAACATTTTTCTAACTGTGGCACAAGTATTATTAAAGATTTCACGATTTTATCTTCGCATATACCGAAATTCGCGTATGTCGATTACGTTTTTCGACAATTATCATATGAAAACGCGTATTTAAACATAGTAAAAACGTTATATTCTTGTTTTATTCTTTATTCTGCATCGATAGAATATAAAATCATTGAAATTGAACGAGATTTCAAGTTTTCGTTTTTCGACGATACGCGTATATGAGCGAAAAATCGTATATACGATATGAAAGAATGTTAAAAACTTTGATTCCAATATAAAATAGATGTTTGATCTTATGAAATGCAATGTTCTGAATCGATTGGTAACATTTTTCTAACTGTGGCACAAGTATTATTAAAGATTTCACGATTTTATCTTCGCATATACCGAAATTCGCGTATGTCGATTACGTTTTTCGACAATTATCATATGAAAACGCGTATTTAAACATAGTAAAAACGTTATATTCTTGTTATATTCTTTATTCTGCATCGATAGAATATAAAATCATTGAAATTGAACGAGATTTCAAGTTTTCGTTTTTCGACGATACGCGTATATGAGCGAAAAATCGTATATACGATATGAAAGAATGTTAAAAACTTTGATTCCAATATAAAATAGATGTTTGATCTTATGAAATGCAATGTTCTGAATCGATTGGTAACATTTTTCTAACTGTGGCACAAGTATTATTAAAGATTTCACGATTTTATCTTCGCATATACCGAAATTCGCGTATGTCGATTACGTTTTTCGACAATTATCATATGAAAACGCGTATTTAAACATAGTAAAAACGTTATATTCTTGTTATATTCTTTATTCTGCATCGATAGAATATAAAATCATTGAAATTGAACGAGATTTCAAGTTTTCGTTTTTCGACGATAGGCGTATATGAGCGAAAAATCGTATATACGATATGAAAGAATGTTAAAAACTTTGATTCCAATATAAAATAGATGTTTGATCTTATGAAATGCAATGTTCTGAATCGATTGGTAACATTTTTCTAACTGTGGCACAAGTATTATTAAAGATTTCACGATTTTATCTTCGCATATACCGAAATTCGCGTATGTCGATTACGTTTTTCGACAATTATCATATGAAAACGCGTATTTAAACATAGTAAAAACGTTATATTCTTGTTATATTCTTTATTCTGCATCGATAGAATATAAAATCATTGAAATTGAACGAGATTTCAAGTTTTCGTTTTTCGACGATACGCGTATATGAGCGAAAAATCGTATATACGATATGAAAGAATGTTAAAAACTTTGATTCCAATATAAAATAGATGTTTGATCTTATGAAATGCAATGTTCTGAATCGATTGGTAACATTTTTCTAACTGTGGCACAAGTATTATTAAAGATTTCACGATTTTATCTTCGCATATACCGAAATTCGCGTATGTCGATTACGTTTTTCGACAATTATCATATGAAAACGCGTATATAAACATAGTAAAAACGTTATATTCTTGTTATATTCTTTATTCTGCATCGATAGAATATAAAATCATTGAAATTGAACGAGATTTCAAGTTTTCGTTTTTCGACGATACGCGTATATGAGCGAAAAAATCGTATATACGATATGAAAGAATGTTAAAAACTTTGATTCCAATATAAAATAGATGTTTGATCTTATGAAATGCAATGTTCTGAATCGATTGGTAACATTTTTCTAACTGTGGCACAAGTATTATTAAAGATTTCACGATTTTATCTTCGCATATACCGAAATTCGCGTATGTCGATTACGTTTTTCGACAATTATCATATGAAAACGCGTATTTAAACATAGTAAAAACGTTATATTCTTGTTATATTCTTTATTCTGCATCGATAGAATATAAAATCATTGAAATTGAACGAGATTTCAAGTTTTCGTTTTTCGTCGATACGCGTATATGAGCGAAAAATCGTATATACGATATGAAAGAATGTTAAAAACTTTGATTCCAATATAAAATAGATGTTTGATCTTATGAAATGCAATGTTCTGAATCGATTGGTAACATTTTTCTAACTGTGGCACAAGTATTATTAAAGATTTCACGATTTTATCTTCGCATATACCGAAATTCGCGTATGTCGATTACGTTTTTCGACAATTATCATATGAAAACGCGTATTTAAACATAGTAAAAACGTTATATTCTTGTTATATTCTTTATTCTGCATCGATAGAATATAAAATCATTGAAATTGAACGAGATTTCAAGTTTTCGTTTTTCGACGATACGCGTATATGAGCGAAAAATCGTATATACGATATGAAAGAATGTTAAAAACTTTGATTCCAATATAAAATAGATGTTTGATCTTATGAAATGCAATGTTCTGAATCGATTGGTAACATTTTTCTAACTGTGGCACAAGTATTATTAAAGATTTCACGATTTTATCTTCGCATATACCGAAATTCGCGTATGTCGATTACGTTTTTCGACAATTATCATATGAAAACGCGTATTTAAACATAGTAAAAACGTTATATTCTTGTTATATTCTTTATTCTGCATCGATAGAATATAAAATCATTGAAATTGAACGAGATTTCAAGTTTTCGTTTTTCGTCGATACGCGTATATGAGCGAAAAATCGTATATACGATATGAAAGAATGTTAAAAACTTTGATTCCAATATAAAATAGATGATTGATCTTATGAAATGCAATGTTCTGAATCGATTGGTAACATTTTTCTAACTGTGGCACAAGTATTATTAAAGATTTCACGATTTTATCTTCGCATATACCGAAATTCGCGTATGTCGATTACGTTTTTCGACAATAATCATATGAAAACGCGTATTTAAACATAGTAAAAACGTTATATTCTTGTTATATTCTTTATTCTGCATCGATAGAATATAAAATCATTGAAAATGAACGAGATTTCAAGTTTTCGTTTTTCGACGATACGCGTATATGAGCGAAAAATCGTATATACGATATGAAAGAATGTTAAAAACTTTGATTCCAATATAAAGTAGATGTTTGATCTTATGAAATGCAATGTTCTGAATCGATTGGTAACATTTTTCTAACTGTGGCACAAGTATTATTAAAGATTTTACGATTTTATCTTCGCATATACCGAAATTCGCGTATGTCGATTACGTTTTTCGACAATTATCATATGAAAACGCGTATTTAAACATAGTAAAAACGTTATATTCTTGTTATATTCTTTATTCTGCATCGATAGAATATAAAATCATTGAAATTGAACGAGATTTCAAGTTTTCGTTTTTCGACGATACGCGTATATGAGCGAAAAATCGTATATACGATATGAAAGAATGTTAAAAACTTTGATTCCAATATAAATAGATGTTTGATCTTATGAAATGCAATGTTCTGAATCGATTGGTAACATTTTTCTAACTGTGGCACAAGTATTATTAAAGATTTCACGATTTTATCTTCGCATATACCGAAATTCGCGTATGTCGATTACGTTTTTCGACAATTATCATATGAAAACGCGTATTTAAACATAGTAAAAACGTTATATTCTTGTTATATTCTTTATTCTGCATCGATAGAATATAAAATCATTGAAATTGAACGAGATTTCAAGTTTTCGTTTTTCGTCGATACGCGTATATGAGCGAAAAATCGTATATACGATATGAAAGAATGTTAAAAACTTTGATTCCAATATAAAATAGATGTTTGATCTTATGAAATGCAATGTTCTGAATCGATTGGTAACATTTTTCTAACTGTGGCACAAGTATTATTAAAGATTTCACGATTTTATCTTCGCATATACCGAAATTCGCGTATGTCGATTACGTTTTTCGACAATTATCATATGAAAACGCGTATTTAAACATAGTAAAAACGTTATATTCTTGTTTTATTCTTTATTCTGCATCGATAGAATATAAAATCATTGAAATTGAACGAGATTTCAAGTTTTCGTTTTTCGACGATACGCGTATATGAGCGAAAAATCGTATATACGATATGAAAGAATGTTAAAAACTTTGATTCCAATATAAAATAGATGTTTGATCTTATGAAATGCAATGTTCTGAATCGATTGGTAACATTTTTCTAACTGTGGCACAAGTATTATTAAAGATTTCACGATTTTATCTTCGCATATACCGAAATTCGCGTATGTCGATTACGTTTTTCGACAATTATCATATGAAAACGCGTATTTAAACATAGTAAAAACGTTATATTCTTGTTATATTCTTTATTCTGCATCGATAGAATATAAAATCATTGAAATTGAACGAGATTTCAAGTTTTCGTTTTTCGTCGATACGCGTATATGAGCGAAAAATCGTATATACGATATGAAAGAATGTTAAAAACTTTGATTCCAATATAAAATAGATGTTTGATCTTATGAAATGCAATGTTCTGAATCGATTGGTAACATTTTTCTAACTGTGGCACAAGTATTATTAAAGATTTCACGATTTTATCTTCGCATATACCGAAATTCGCGTATGTCGATTACGTTTTTCGACAATTATCATATGAAAACGCGTATTTAAACATAGTAAAAACGTTATATTCTTGTTTTATTCTTTATTCTGCATCGATAGAATATAAAATCGTTGAAATTGAACGAGATTTCAAGTTTTCGTTTTTCGACGATACGCGTATATGAGCGAAAAATCGTATATACGGTATGAAAGAATGTTAAAAACTTTGATTCCAATATAAAATAGATGTTTGATCTTATGAAATGCAATGTTCTGAATCGATTGGTAACATTTTTCTAACTGTGGCACAAGTATTATTAAAGATTTCACGATTTTATCTTCGCATATACCGAAATTCGCGTATGTCGATTACGTTTTTCGACAATTATCATATGAAAACGCGTATTTAAACATAGTAAAAACGTTATATTCTTGTTATATTCTTTATTCTGCATCGATAGAATATAAAATCATTGAAATTGAACGAGATTTCAAGTTTTCGTTTTTCGTCGATACGCGTATATGAGCGAAAAATCGTATATACGATATGAAAGAATGTTAAAAACTTTGATTCCAATATAAAATAGATGTTTGATCTTATGAAATGCAATGTTCTGAATCGATTGGTAACATTTTTCTAACTGTGGCACAAGTATTATTAAAGATTTCACGATTTTATCTTCGCATATACCGAAATTCGCGTATGTCGATTACGTTTTTCGACAATTATCATATGAAAACGCGTATTTAAACATTGTAAAAACGTTATATTCTTCTTATATTCTTTATTCTGCATCGATAGAATATAAAATCATTGAAATTGAACGAGATTTCAAGTTTTCGTTCTTCGACGATACGCGTATATGAGCGAAAAATCGTATATACGATATGATAGAATGTTAAAAAACTTTGATTCCAATATAAAATAGATGATTGATCTTATGAAATGCAATGTTCTGAATCGATTGGTAACATTTTTCTAACTGTGGCAAAAGTATTATTAAAGATTTCACGATTTTATCTTCGCATATACCGAAATTCGCGTATGTCGATTACGTTTTTCGACAATTATCATATGAAAACGCGTATTTAAACATAGTAAAAACGTTATATTCTTGTTATATTCTTTATTCTGCATCGATAGAATATAAAATCATTGAAATTGAACGAGATTTCAAGTTTTCGTTTTTCGTCGATACGCGTATATGAGCGAAAAATCGTATATACGATATGAAAGAATGTTAAAAACTTTGATTCCAATATAAAATAGATGATTGATCTTATGAAATGCAATGTTCTGAATCGATTGGTAACATTTTTCTAACTGTGGCACAAGTATTATTAAAGATTTCACGATTTTATCTTCGCATATACCGAAATTCGCGTATGTCGATTACGTTTTTCGACAATTATCATATGAAAACGCATATTTAAACATAGTAAAAACGTTATATTCTTGTTATATTCTTTATTCTGCATCGATAGAATATAAAATCATTGAAATTGAATGAGATTTCAAGTTTTCGTTTTTCGACGATACGCGTATATGAGCGAAAAATCGTATATACGATATGAAAGAATGTTAAAAACTTTGATTCCAATATAAAATAGATGTTTGATCTTATGAAATGCAATGTTCTGAATCGATTGGTAACATTTTTCTAACTGTGGCACAAGTATTATTAAAGATTTCACGATTTTATCTTCGCATATACGGAAATTCGCGTATGTCGATTACGTTTTTCGACAATTATCATATGAAAACGCGTATTTAAACATAGTAAAAACGTTATATTCTTGTTATATTCTTTATTCTGCATCGATAGAATATAAAATCATTGAAATTGAACGAGATTTCAAGTTTTCGTTTTTCGACGATACGCGTATATGAGCGAAAAATCGTATATACGATATGAAAGAATGTTAAAAACTTTGATTCCAATATAAAATAGATGATTGATCTTATGAAATGCAATGTTCTGAATCGATTGGTAACATTTTTCTAACTGTGGCAAAAGTATTATTAAAGATTTCACGATTTTATCTTCGCATATACCGAAATTCGCGTATGTCGATTACGTTTTTCGACAATTATCATATGAAAACGCGTATTTAAACATAGTAAAAACGTTATATTCTTGTTATATTCTTTATTCTGCATCGATAGAATATAAAATCATTGAAATTGAACGAGATTTCAAGTTTTCGTTTTTCGTCGATACGCGTATATGAGCGAAAAATCGTATATACGATATGAAAGAATGTTAAAAACTTTGATTCCAATATAAAATAGATGATTGATCTTATGAAATGCAATGTTCTGAATCGATTGGTAACATTTTTCTAACTGTGGCACAAGTATTATTAAAGATTTCACGATTTTATCTTCGCATATACCGAAATTCGCGTATGTCGATTACGATTTTCGACAATTATCATATGAAAACGCGTATTTAAACATAGTAAAAACGTTATATTCTTGTTATATTCTTTATTCTGCATCGATAGAATATAAAATCATTGAAATTGAACGAGATTTCAAGTTTTCGTTTTTCGACGATACGCGTATATGAGCGAAAAATCGTATATACGATATGAAAGAATGTTAAAAACTTTGATTCCAATATAAAATAGATGTTTGATCTTATGAAATGCAATGTTCTGAATCGATTGGTAACATTTTTCTAACTGTGGCACAAGTATTATTAAAGATTTCACGATTTTATCTTCGCATATACCGAAATTCGCGTATGTCGATTACGTTTTTCGACAATTATCATATGAAAACGCATATTTAAACATAGTAAAAACGTTATATTCTTGTTATATTCTTTATTCTGCATCGATAGAATATAAAATCATTGAAATTGAACGAGATTTCAAGTTTTCGTTTTTCGACGATACGCGTATATGAGCGAAAAATCGTATATACGATATGAAAGAATGTTAAAAACTTTGATTCCAATATAAAATAGATGTTTGATCTTATGAAATGCAATGTTCTGAATCGATTGGTAACATTTTTCTAACTGTGGCACAAGTATTATTAAAGATTTCACGATTTTATCTTCGCATATACCGAAATTCGCGTATGTCGATTACGTTTTTCGACAATTATCATATGAAAACGCGTATTTAAACATAGTAGAAACGTTATATTCTTGTTATATTCTTTATTCTGCATCGATAGAATATAAAATCATTGAAATTGAACGAGATTTCAAGTTTTCGTTTTTCGACGATACGCGTATATGAGCGAAAAATCGTATATACGATATGAAAGAATGTTAAAAACTTTGATTCCAATATAAAATAGATGTTTGATCTTATGAAATGCAATGTTCTGAATCGATTGGTAACATTTTTCTAACTGTGGCACAAGTATTATTAAAGATTTTACGATTTTATCTTCGCATATACCGAAATTCGCGTATGTCGATTACGTTTTTCGACAATTATCATATGAAAACGCGTATTTAAACATAGTAAAAACGTTATATTCTTGTTATATTCTTTATTCTGCATCGATAGAATATAAAATCATTGAAATTGAACGAGATTTCAAGTTTTCGTTTTTCGACGATACGCGTATATGAGCGAAAAATCGTATATACGATATGAAAGAATGTTAAAAACTTTGATTCCAATATAAAATAGATGTTTGATCTTATGAAATGCAATGTTCTGAATCGATTGGTAACATTTTTCTAACTGTGGCACAAGTATTATTAAAGATTTCACGATTTTATCTTCGCATATACCGAAATTCGCGTATGTCGATTACGTTTTTCGACAATTATCATATGAAAACGCATATTTAAACATAGTAAAAACGTTATATTCTTGTTATATTCTTTATTCTGCATCGATAGAATATAAAATCATTGAAATTGAACGAGATTTCAAGTTTTCGTTTTTCGACGATACGCGTATATGAGCGAAAAATCGTATATACGATATGAAAGAATGTTAAAAACTTTGATTCCAATATAAAATAGATGTTTGATCTTATGAAATGCAATGTTCTGAATCGATTGGTAAAATTTTTCTAACTGTGGCACAAGTATTATTAAAGATTTCACGATTTTATCTTCGCATATACCGAAATTCGCGTATGTCGATTACGTTTTTCGACAATTATCATATGAAAACGCGTATTTAAACATAGTAGAAACGTTATATTCTTGTTATATTCTTTATTCTGCATCGATAGAATATAAAATCATTGAAATTGAACGAGATTTCAAGTTTTCGTTTTTCGACGATACGCGTATATGAGCGAAAAATCGTATATACGATATGAAAGAATGTTAAAAACTTTGATTCCAATATAAAATAGATGTTTGATCTTATGAAATGCAATGTTCTGAATCGATTGGTAACATTTTTCTAACTGTGGCACAAGTATTATTAAAGATTTTACGATTTTATCTTCGCATATACGAAATTCGCGTATGTCGATTACGTTTTTCGACAATTATCATATGAAAACGCGTATTTAAACATAGTAAAAACGTTATATTCTTGTTATATTCTTTATTCTGCATCGATAGAATATAAAATCATTGAAATTGAACGAGATTTCAAGTTTTCGTTTTTCGACGATACGCGTATATGAGCGAAAAATCGTATATACGATATGAAAGAATGTTAAAAACTTTGATTCCAATATAAAATAGATGTTTGATCTTATGAAATGCAATGTTCTGAATCGATTGGTAACATTTTTCTAACTGTGGCACAAGTATTATTAAAGATTTCACGATTTTATCTTCGCATATACCGAAATTCGCGTATGTCGATTACGTTTTTCGACAATTATCATATGAAAACGCGTATTTAAACATAGTAAAAACGTTATATTCTTGTTATATTCTTTATTCTGCATCGATAGAATATAAAATCATTGAAATTGAACGAGATTTCAAGTTTTCGTTTTTCGTCGATACGCGTATATGAGCGAAAAATCGTATATACGATATGAAAGAATGTTAAAAACTTTGATTCCAATATAAAATAGATGTTTGATCTTATGAAATGCAATGTTCTGAATCGATTGGTAACATTTTTCTAACTGTGGCACAAGTATTATTAAAGATTTCACGATTTTATCTTCGCATATACCGAAATTCGCGTATGTCGATTACGTTTTTCGACAATTATCATATGAAAACGCGTATTTAAACATAGTAAAAACGTTATATTCTTGTTTTATTCTTTATTCTGCATCGATAGAATATAAAATCATTGAAATTGAACGAGATTTCAAGTTTTCGTTTTTCGACGATACGCGTATATGAGCGAAAAATCGTATATACGATATGAAAGAATGTTAAAAACTTTGATTCCAATATAAAACAGATGTTTGATCTTATGAAATGCAATGTTCTGAATCGATTGGTAACATTTTTCTAACTGTGGCACAAGTATTATTAAAGATTTCACGATTTTATCTTCGCATATACCGAAATTCGCGTATGTCGATTACGTTTTTCGACAATTATCATATGAAAACGCGTATTTAAACATAGTAAAAACGTTATATTCTTGTTATATTCTTTATTCTGCATCGATAGAATATAAAATCATTGAAATTGAACGAGATTTCAAGTTTTCGTTTTTCGACGATACGCGTATATGAGCGAAAAATCGTATATACGATATGAAAGAATGTTAAAAACTTTGATTCCAATATAAAATAGATGTTTGATCTTATGAAATGCAATGTTCTGAATCGATTGGTAACATTTTTCTAACTGTGGCACAAGTATTATTAAAGATTTCACGATTTTATCTTCGCATATACCGAAATTCGCGTATGTCGATTACGTTTTTCGACAATTATCATATGAAAACGCGTATTTAAACATAGTAAAAACGTTATATTCTTGTTATATTCTTTATTCTGCATCGATAGAATATAAAATCATTGAAATTGAACGAGATTTCAAGTTTTCGTTTTTCGTCGATACGCGTATATGAGCGAAAAATCGTATATACGATATGAAAGAATGTTAAAAACTTTGATTCCAATATAAAATAGATGTTTGATCTTATGAAATGCAATGTTCTGAATCGATTGGTAACATTTTTCTAACTGTGGCACAAGTATTATTAAAGATTTCACGATTTTATCTTCGCATATACCGAAATTCGCGTATGTCGATTACGTTTTTCGACAATTATCATATGAAAACGCGTATTTAAACATAGTAAAAACGTTATATTCTTGTTATATTCTTTATTCTGCATCGATAGAATATAAAATCATTGAAATTGAACGAGATTTCAAGTTTTCGTTTTTCGACGATACGCGTATATGAGCGAAAAATCGTATATACGATATGAAAGAATGTTAAAAACTTTGATTCCAATATAAAATAGATGTTTGATCTTATGAAATGCAATGTTCTGAATCGATTGGTAACATTTTTCTAACTGTGGCACAAGTATTATTAAAGATTTCACGATTTTATCTTCGCATATACCGAAATTCGCGTATGTCGATTACGTTTTTCGACAATTATCATATGAAAACGCGTATTTAAACATAGTAAAAACGTTATATTCTTGTTTTATTCTTTATTCTGCATCGATAGAATATAAAATCATTGAAATTGAACGAGATTTCAAGTTTTCGTTTTTCGACGATACGCGTATATGAGCGAAAAATCGTATATACGATATGAAAGAATGTTAAAAACTTTGATTCCAATATAAAATAGATGTTTGATCTTATGAAATGCAATGTTCTGAATCGATTGGTAACATTTTTCTAACTGTGGCACAAGTATTATTAAAGATTTCACGATTTTATCTTCGCATATACCGAAATTCGCGTATGTCGATTACGTTTTTCGACAATTATCATATGAAAACGCGTATTTAAACATAGTAAAAACGTTATATTCTTGTTATATTCTTTATTCTGCATCGATAGAATATAAAATCATTGAAATTGAACGAGATTTCAAGTTTTCGTTTTTCGACGATACGCGTATATGAACGAAAAATCGTATATACGATATGAAAGAATGTTAAAAACTTTGATTCCAATATAAAATAGATGTTTGATCTTATGAAATGCAATGTTCTGAATCGATTGGTAACATTTTTCTAACTGTGGCACAAGTATTATTAAAGATTTCACGATTTTATCTTCGCATATACCGAAATTCGCGTATGTCGATTACGTTTTTCGACAATTATCATATGAAAACGCGTATTTAAACATAGTAAAAACGTTATATTCTTGTTATATTCTTTATTCTGCATCGATAGAATATAAAATCATTGAAATTGAACGAGATTTCAAGTTTTCGTTTTTCGTCGATACGCGTATATGAGCGAAAAATCGTATATACGATATGAAAGAATGTTAAAAACTTTGATTCCAATATAAAATAGATGTTTGATCTTATGAAATGCAATGTTCTGAATCGATTGGTAACATTTTTCTAACTGTGGCACAAGTATTATTAAAGATTTCACGATTTTATCTTCGCATATACCGAAATTCGCGTATGTCGATTACGTTTTTCGACAATTATCATATGAAAACGCGTATTTAAACATAGTAAAAACGTTATATTCTTGTTTTATTCTTTATTCTGCATCGATAGAATATAAAATCATTGAAATTGAACGAGATTTCAAGTTTTCGTTTTTCGACGATACGCGTATATGAGCGAAAAATCGTATATACGATATGAAAGAATGTTAAAAACTTTGATTCCAATATAAAATAGATGTTTGATCTTATGAAATGCAATGTTCTGAATCGATTGGTAACATTTTTCTAACTGTGGCACAAGTATTATTAAAGATTTCACGATTTTATCTTCGCATATACCGAAATTCGCGTATGTCGATTACGTTTTTCGACAATTATCATATGAAAACGCGTATTTAAACATAGTAAAAACGTTATATTCTTGTTATATTCTTTATTCTGCATCGATAGAATATAAAATCATTGAAATTGAACGAGATTTCAAGTTTTCGTTTTTCGACGATACGCGTATATGAGCGAAAAATCGTATATACGATATGAAAGAATGTTAAAAACTTTGATTCCAATATAAAATAGATGTTTGATCTTATGAAATGCAATGTTCTGAATCGATTGGTAACATTTTTCTAACTGTGGCACAAGTATTATTAAAGATTTCACGATTTTATCTTCGCATATACCGAAATTCGCGTATGTCGATTACGTTTTTCGACAATTATCATATGAAAACGCGTATTTAAACATAGTAAAAACGTTATATTCTTGTTATATTCTTTATTCTGCATCGATAGAATATAAAATCATTGAAATTGAACGAGATTTCAAGTTTTCGTTTTTCGTCGATACGCGTATATGAGCGAAAAATCGTATATACGATATGAAAGAATGTTAAAAACTTTGATTCCAATATAAAATAGATGTTTGATCTTATGAAATGCAATGTTCTGAATCGATTGGTAACATTTTTCTAACTGTGGCACAAGTATTATTAAAGATTTCACGATTTTATCTTCGCATATACCGAAATTCGCGTATGTCGATTACGTTTTTCGACAATTATCATATGAAAACGCGTATTTAAACATAGTAAAAACGTTATATTCTTGTTATATTCTTTATTCTGCATCGATAGAATATAAAATCATTGAAATTGAACGAGATTTCAAGTTTTCGTTTTTCGACGATACGCGTATATGAGCGAAAAATCGTATATACGATATGAAAGAATGTTAAAAACTTTGATTCCAATATAAAATAGATGTTTGATCTTATGAAATGCAATGTTCTGAATCGATTGGTAACATTTTTCTAACTGTGGCACAAGTATTATTAAAGATTTCACGATTTTATCTTCGCATATACCGAAATTCGCGTATGTCGATTACGTTTTTCGACAATTATCATATGAAAACGCGTATTTAAACATAGTAAAAACGTTATATTCTTGTTTTATTCTTTATTCTGCATCGATAGAATATAAAATCATTGAAATTGAACGAGATTTCAAGTTTTCGTTTTTCGACGATACGCGTATATGAGCGAAAAATCGTATATACGATATGAAAGAATGTTAAAAACTTTGATTCCAATATAAAATAGATGTTTGATCTTATGAAATGCAATGTTCTGAATCGATTGGTAACATTTTTCTAACTGTGGCACAAGTATTATTAAAGATTTCACGATTTTATCTTCGCATATACCGAAATTCGCGTATGTCGATTACGTTTTTCGACAATTATCATATGAAAACGCGTATTTAAACATAGTAAAAACGTTATATTCTTGTTATATTCTTTATTCTGCATCGATAGAATATAAAATCATTGAAATTGAACGAGATTTCAAGTTTTCGTTTTTCGACGATACGCGTATATGAACGAAAAATCGTATATACGATATGAAAGAATGTTAAAAACTTTGATTCCAATATAAAATAGATGTTTGATCTTATGAAATGCAATGTTCTGAATCGATTGGTAACATTTTTCTAACTGTGGCACAAGTATTATTAAAGATTTCACGATTTTACCTTCGCATATACCGAAATTCGCGTATGTCGATTACGTTTTTCGACAATTATCATATGAAAACGCGTATTTAAACATAGTAAAAACGTTATATTCTTGTTATATTCTTTATTCTGCATCGATAGAATATAAAATCATTGAAATTGAACGAGATTTCAAGTTTTCGTTTTTCGTCGATACGCGTATATGAGCGAAAAATCGTATATACGATATGAAAGAATGTTAAAAACTTTGATTCCAATATAAAATAGATGTTTGATCTTATGAAATGCAATGTTCTGAATCGATTGGTAACATTTTTCTAACTGTGGCACAAGTATTATTAAAGATTTTACGATTTTATCTTCGCATATACCGAAATTCGCGTATGTCGATTACGTTTTTCGACAATTATCATATGAAAACGCGTATTTAAACATAGTAAAAACGTTATATTCTTGTTATATTCTTTATTCTGCATCGATAGAATATAAAATCATTGAAATTGAACGAGATTTCAAGTTTTCGTTTTTCGACGATACGCGTATATGAGCGAAAAATCGTATATACGATATGAAAGAATGTTAAAAACTTTGATTCCAATATAAAATAGATGTTTGATCTTATGAAATGCAATGTTCTGAATCGATTGGTAACATTTTTCTAACTGTGGCACAAGTATTATTAAAGATTTCACGATTTTATCTTCGCATATACCGAAATTCGCGTATGTCGATTACGTTTTTCGACAATTATCATATGAAAACGCGTATTTAAACATAGTAAAAACGTTATATTCTTGTTATATTCTTTATTCTGCATCGATAGAATATAAAATCATTGAAATTGAACGAGATTTCAAGTTTTCGTTTTTCGACGATACGCGTATATGAGCGAAAAATCGTATATACGATATGAAAGAATGTTAAAAACTTTGATTCCAATATAAAATAGATGTTTGATCTTATGAAATGCAATGTTCTGAATCGATTGGTAACATTTTTCTAACTGTGGCACAAGTATTATTAAAGATTTTACGATTTTATCTTCGCATATACCGAAATTCGCGTATGTCGATTACGTTTTTCGACAATTATCATATGAAAACGCGTATTTAAACATAGTAAAAACGTTATATTCTTGTTATATTCTTTATTCTGCATCGATAGAATATAAAATCATTGAAATTGAACGAGATTTCAAGTTTTCGTTTTTCGACGATACGCGTATATGAGCGAAAAATCGTATATACGATATGAAAGAATGTTAAAAACTTTGATTCCAATATAAAATAGATGTTTGATCTTATGAAATGCAATGTTCTGAATCGATTGGTAACATTTTTCTAACTGTGGCACAAGTATTATTAAAGATTTCACGATTTTATCTTCGCATATACCGAAATTCGCGTATGTCGATTACGTTTTTCGACAATTATCATATGAAAACGCGTATTTAAACATAGTAAAAACGTTATATTCTTGTTATATTCTTTATTCTGCATCGATAGAATATAAAATCATTGAAATTGAACGAGATTTCAAGTTTTCGTTTTTCGACGATACGCGTATATGAGCGAAAAATCGTATATACGATATGAAAGAATGTTAAAAACTTTGATTCCAATATAAAATAGATGTTTGATCTTATGAAATGCAATGTTCTGAATCGATTGGTAACATTTTTCTAACTGTGGCACAAGTATTATTAAAGATTTCACGATTTTATCTTCGCATATACCGAAATTCGCGTATGTCGATTACGTTTTTCGACAATTATCATATGAAAACGCGTATTTAAACATAGTAAAAACGTTATATTCTTGTTATATTCTTTATTCTGCATCGATAGAATATAAAATCATTGAAATTGAACGAGATTTCAAGTTTTCGTTTTTCGTCGATACGCGTATATGAGCGAAAAATCGTATATACGATATGAAAGAATGTTAAAAACTTTGATTCCAATATAAAATAGATGTTTGATCTTATGAAATGCAATGTTCTGAATCGATTGGTAACATTTTTCTAACTGTGGCACAAGTATTATTAAAGATTTCACGATTTTATCTTCGCATATACCGAAATTCGCGTATGTCGATTACGTTTTTCGACAATTATCATATGAAAACGCGTATTTAAACATAGTAAAAACGTTATATTCTTGTTTTATTCTTTATTCTGCATCGATAGAATATAAAATCATTGAAATTGAACGAGATTTCAAGTTTTCGTTTTTCGACGATACGCGTATATGAGCGAAAAATCGTATATACGATATGAAAGAATGTTAAAAACTTTGATTCCAATATAAAATAGATGTTTGATCTTATGAAATGCAATGTTCTGAATCGATTGGTAACATTTTTCTAACTGTGGCACAAGTATTATTAAAGATTTCACGATTTTATCTTCGCATATACCGAAATTCGCGTATGTCGATTACGTTTTTCGACAATTATCATATGAAAACGCGTATTTAAACATAGTAAAAACGTTATATTCTTGTTATATTCTTTATTCTGCATCGATAGAATATAAAATCATTGAAATTGAACGAGATTTCAAGTTTTCGTTTTTCGACGATACGCGTATATGAGCGAAAAATCGTATATACGATATGAAAGAATGTTAAAAACTTTGATTCCAATATAAAATAGATGTTTGATCTTATGAAATGCAATGTTCTGAATCGATTGGTAACATTTTTCTAACTGTGGCACAAGTATTATTAAAGATTTCACGATTTTATCTTCGCATATACCGAAATTCGCGTATGTCGATTACGTTTTTCGACAATTATCATATGAAAACGCGTATTTAAACATAGTAAAAACGTTATATTCTTGTTATATTCTTTATTCTGCATCGATAGAATATAAAATCATTGAAATTGAACGAGATTTCAAGTTTTCGTTTTTCGTCGATACGCGTATATGAGCGAAAAATCGTATATACGATATGAAAGAATGTTAAAAACTTTGATTCCAATATAAAATAGATGTTTGATCTTATGAAATGCAATGTTCTGAATCGATTGGTAACATTTTTCTAACTGTGGCACAAGTATTATTAAAGATTTCACGATTTTATCTTCGCATATACCGAAATTCGCGTATGTCGATTACGTTTTTCGACAATTATCATATGAAAACGCGTATTTAAACATAGTAAAAACGTTATATTCTTGTTATATTCTTTATTCTGCATCGATAGAATATAAAATCATTGAAATTGAACGAGATTTCAAGTTTTCGTTTTTCGACGATACGCGTATATGAGCGAAAAATCGTATATACGATATGAAAGAATGTTAAAAACTTTGATTCCAATATAAAATAGATGATTGATCTTATGAAATGCAATGTTCTGAATCGATTGGTAACATTTTTCTAACTGTGGCACAAGTATTATTAAAGATTTCACGATTTTATCTTCGCATATACCGAAATTCGCGTATGTCGATTACGTTTTTCGACAATTATCATATGAAAACGCGTATTTAAACATAGTAAAAACGTTATATTCTTGTTATATTCTTTATTCTGCATCGATAGAATATAAAATCATTGAAATTGAACGAGATTTCAAGTTTTCGTTTTTCGACGATACGCGTATATGAGCGAAAAATCGTATATACGATATGAAAGAATGTTAAAAACTTTGATTCCAATATAAAGTAGATGTTTGATCTTATGAAATGCAATGTTCTGAATCGATTGGTAACATTTTTCTAACTGTGGCACAAGTATTATTAAAGATTTTACGATTTTATCTTCGCATATACCGAAATTCGCGTATGTCGATTACGTTTTTCGACAATTATCATATGAAAACGCGTATTTAAACATAGTAAAAACGTTATATTCTTGTTATATTCTTTATTCTGCATCGATAGAATATAAAATCATTGAAATTGAACGAGATTTCAAGTTTTCGTTTTTCGACGATACGCGTATATGAGCGAAAAATCGTATATACGATATGAAAGAATGTTAAAAACTTTGATTCCAATATAAATAGATGTTTGATCTTATGAAATGCAATGTTCTGAATCGATTGGTAACATTTTTCTAACTGTGGCACAAGTATTATTAAAGATTTCACGATTTTATCTTCGCATATACCGAAATTCGCGTATGTCGATTACGTTTTTCGACAATTATCATATGAAAACGCGTATTTAAACATAGTAAAAACGTTATATTCTTGTTATATTCTTTATTCTGCATCGATAGAATATAAAATCATTGAAATTGAACGTGATTTCAAGTTTTCGTTTTTCGTCGATACGCGTATATGAGCGAAAAATCGTATATACGATATGAAAGAATGTTAAAAACTTTGATTCCAATATAAAATAGATGTTTGATCTTATGAAATGCAATGTTCTGAATCGATTGGTAACATTTTTCTAACTGTGGCACAAGTATTATTAAAGATTTCACGATTTTATCTTCGCATATACCGAAATTCGCGTATGTCGATTACGTTTTTCGACAATTATCATATGAAAACGCGTATTTAAACATAGTAAAAACGTTATATTCTTGTTTTATTCTTTATTCTGCATCGATAGAATATAAAATCATTGAAATTGAACGAGATTTCAAGTTTTCGTTTTTCGACGATACGCGTATATGAGCGAAAAATCGTATATACGATATGAAAGAATGTTAAAAACTTTGATTCCAATATAAAATAGATGTTTGATCTTATGAAATGCAATGTTCTGAATCGATTGGTAACATTTTTCTAACTGTGGCACAAGTATTATTAAAGATTTCACGATTTTATCTTCGCATATACCGAAATTCGCGTATGTCGATTACGTTTTTCGACAATTATCATATGAAAACGCGTATTTAAACATAGTAAAAACGTTATATTCTTGTTATATTCTTTATTCTGCATCGATAGAATATAAAATCATTGAAATTGAACGAGATTTCAAGTTTTCGTTTTTCGTCGATACGCGTATATGAGCGAAAAATCGTATATACGATATGAAAGAATGTTAAAAACTTTGATTCCAATATAAAATAGATGTTTGATCTTATGAAATGCAATGTTTTGAATCGATTGGTAACATTTTTCTAACTGTGGCACAAGTATTATTAAAGATTTCACGATTTTATCTTCGCATATACCGAAATTCGCGTATGTCGATTACGTTTTTCGACAATTATCATATGAAAACGCGTATTTAAACATAGTAAAAACGTTATATTCTTGTTATATTCTTTATTCTGCATCGATAGAATATAAAATCATTGAAATTGAACGAGATTTCAAGTTTTCGTTTTTCGACGATACGCGTATATGAGCGAAAAATCGTATATACGATATGAAAGAATGTTAAAAACTTTGATTCCAATATAAAATAGATGTTTGATCTTATGAAATGCAATGTTCTGAATCGATTGGTAACATTTTTCTAACTGTGGCACAAGTATTATTAAAGATTTTACGATTTTATCTTCGCATATACCGAAATTCGCGTATGTCGATTACGTTTTTCGACAATTATCATATGAAAACGCGTATTTAAACATAGTAAAAACGTTATATTCTTGTTATATTCTTTATTCTGCATCGATAGAATATAAAATCATTGAAATTGAACGAGATTTCAAGTTTTCGTTTTTCGACGATACGCGTATATGAGCGAAAAATCGTATATACGATATGAAAGAATGTTAAAAACTTTGATTCCAATATAAAATAGATGTTTGATCTTATGAAATGCAATGTTCTGAATCGATTGGTAACATTTTTCTAACTGTGGCACAAGTATTATTAAAGATTTCACGATTTTATCTTCGCATATACCGAAATTCGCGTATGTCGATTACGTTTTTCGACAATTATCATATGAAAACGCGTATTTAAACATAGTAAAAACGTTATATTCTTGTTATATTCTTTATTCTGCATCGATAGAATATAAAATCATTGAAATTGAACGAGATTTCAAGTTTTCGTTTTTCGACGATACGCGTATATGAGCGAAAAATCGTATATACGATATGAAAGAATGTTAAAAACTTTGATTCCAATATAAAATAGATGTTTGATCTTATGAAATGCAATGTTCTGAATCGATTGGTAACATTTTTCTAACTGTGGCACAAGTATTATTAAAGATTTCACGATTTTATCTTCGCATATACCGAAATTCGCGTATGTCGATTACGTTTTTCGACAATTATCATATGAAAACGCGTATTTAAACATAGTAAAAACGTTATATTCTTGTTATATTCTTTATTCTGCATCGATAGAATATAAAATCATTGAAATTGAACGAGATTTCAAGTTTTCGTTTTTCGTCGATACGCGTATATGAGCGAAAAATCGTATATACGATATGAAAGAATGTTAAAAACTTTGATTCCAATATAAAATAGATGTTTGATCTTATGAAATGCAATGTTCTGAATCGATTGGTAACATTTTTCTAACTGTGGCACAAGTATTATTAAAGATTTCACGATTTTATCTTCGCATATACCGAAATTCGCGTATGTCGATTACGTTTTTCGACAATTATCATATGAAAACGCGTATTTAAACATAGTAAAAACGTTATATTCTTGTTTTATTCTTTATTCTGCATCGATAGAATATAAAATCATTGAAATTGAACGAGATTTCAAGTTTTCGTTTTTCGACGATACGCGTATATGAGCGAAAAATCGTATATACGATATGAAAGAATGTTAAAAACTTTGATTCCAATATAAAATAGATGTTTGATCTTATGAAATGCAATGTTCTGAATCGATTGGTAACATTTTTCTAACTGTGGCACAAGTATTATTAAAGATTTCACGATTTTATCTTCGCATATACCGAAATTCGCGTATGTCGATTACGTTTTTCGACAATTATCATATGAAAACGCGTATTTAAACATAGTAAAAACGTTATATTCTTGTTATATTCTTTATTCTGCATCGATAGAATATAAAATCATTGAAATTGAACGAGATTTCAAGTTTTCGTTTTTCGACGATACGCGTATATGAGCGAAAAATCGTATATACGATATGAAAGAATGTTAAAAACTTTGATTCCAATATAAAATAGATGTTTGATCTTATGAAATGCAATGTTCTGAATCGATTGGTAACATTTTTCTAACTGTGGCACAAGTATTATTAAAGATTTTACGATTTTATCTTCGCATATACCGAAATTCGCGTATGTCGATTACGTTTTTCGACAATTATCATATGAAAACGCGTATTTAAACATAGTAAAAACGTTATATTCTTGTTATATTCTTTATTCTGCATCGATAGAATATAAAATCATTGAAATTGAACGAGATTTCAAGTTTTCGTTTTTCGACGATACGCGTATATGAGCGAAAAATCGTATATACGATATGAAAGAATGTTAAAAACTTTGATTCCAATATAAAATAGATGTTTGATCTTATGAAATGCAATGTTCTGAATCGATTGGTAACATTTTTCTAACTGTGGCACAAGTATTATTAAAGATTTCACGATTTTATCTTCGCATATACCGAAATTCGCGTATGTCGATTACGTTTTTCGACAATTATCATATGAAAACGCGTATTTAAACATAGTAAAAACGTTATATTCTTGTTATATTCTTTATTCTGCATCGATAGAATATAAAATCATTGAAATTGAACGAGATTTCAAGTTTTCGTTTTTCGACGATACGCGTATATGAGCGAAAAATCGTATATACGATATGAAAGAATGTTAAAAACTTTGATTCCAATATAAAATAGATGTTTGATCTTATGAAATGCAATGTTCTGAATCGATTGGTAACATTTTTCTAACTGTGGCACAAGTATTATTAAAGATTTCACGATTTTATCTTCGCATATACCGAAATTCGCGTATGTCGATTACGTTTTTCGACAATTATCATATGAAAACGCGTATTTAAACATAGTAAAAACGTTATATTCTTGTTATATTCTTTATTCTGCATCGATAGAATATAAAATCATTGAAATTGAACGAGATTTCAAGTTTTCGTTTTTCGTCGATACGCGTATATGAGCGAAAAATCGTATATACGATATGAAAGAATGTTAAAAACTTTGATTCCAATATAAAATAGATGTTTGATCTTATGAAATGCAATGTTCTGAATCGATTGGTAACATTTTTCTAACTGTGGCACAAGTATTATTAAAGATTTCACGATTTTATCTTCGCATATACCGAAATTCGCGTATGTCGATTACGTTTTTCGACAATTATCATATGAAAACGCGTATTTAAACATAGTAAAAACGTTATATTCTTGTTTTATTCTTTATTCTGCATCGATAGAATATAAAATCATTGAAATTGAACGAGATTTCAAGTTTTCGTTTTTCGACGATACGCGTATATGAGCGAAAAATCGTATATACGATATGAAAGAATGTTAAAAACTTTGATTCCAATATAAAATAGATGTTTGATCTTATGAAATGCAATGTTCTGAATCGATTGGTAACATTTTTCTAACTGTGGCACAAGTATTATTAAAGATTTCACGATTTTATCTTCGCATATACCGAAATTCGCGTATGTCGATTACGTTTTTCGACAATTATCATATGAAAACGCGTATTTAAACATAGTAAAAACGTTATATTCTTGTTATATTCTTTATTCTGCATCGATAGAATATAAAATCATTGAAATTGAACGAGATTTCAAGTTTTCGTTTTTCGACGATACGCGTATATGAGCGAAAAATCGTATATACGATATGAAAGAATGTTAAAAACTTTGATTCCAATATAAAATAGATGTTTGATCTTATGAAATGCAATGTTCTGAATCGATTGGTAACATTTTTCTAACTGTGGCACAAGTATTATTAAAGATTTCACGATTTTATCTTCGCATATACCGAAATTCGCGTATGTCGATTACGTTTTTCGACAATTATCATATGAAAACGCGTATTTAAACATAGTAAAAACGTTATATTCTTGTTATATTCTTTATTCTGCATCGATAGAATATAAAATCATTGAAATTGAACGAGATTTCAAGTTTTCGTTTTTCGTCGATACGCGTATATGAGCGAAAAATCGTATATACGATATGAAAGAATGTTAAAAACTTTGATTCCAATATAAAATAGATGTTTGATCTTATGAAATGCAATGTTCTGAATCGATTGGTAACATTTCTCTAACTGTGGCACAAGTATTATTAAAGATTTCACGATTTTATCTTCGCATATACCGAAATTCGCGTATGTCGATTACGTTTTTCGACAATTATCATATGAAAACGCGTATTTAAACATAGTAAAAACGTTATATTCTTGTTATATTCTTTATTCTGCATCGATAGAATATAAAATCATTGAAATTGAACGAGATTTCAAGTTTTCGTTTTTCGACGATACGCGTATATGAGCGAAAAATCGTATATACGATATGAAAGAATGTTAAAAACTTTGATTCCAATATAAAATAGATGATTGATCTTATGAAATGCAATGTTCTGAATCGATTGGTAACATTTTTCTAACTGTGGCACAAGTATTATTAAAGATTTCACGATTTTATCTTCGCATATACCGAAATTCGCGTATGTCGATTACGTTTTTCGACAATTATCATATGAAAACGCGTATTTAAACATAGTAAAAACGTTATATTCTTGTTATATTCTTTATTCTGCATCGATAGAATATAAAATCATTGAAATTGAACGAGATTTCAAGTTTTCGTTTTTCGACGATACGCGTATATGAGCGAAAAATCGTATATACGATATGAAAGAATGTTAAAAACTTTGATTCCAATATAAAATAGATGTTTGATCTTATGAAATGCAATGTTCTGAATCGATTGGTAACATTTTTCTAACTGTGGCACAAGTATTATTAAAGATTTTACTATTTCATCTTCGCATATACCGAAATTCGCGTATGTCGATTACGTTTTTCGACAATTATCATATGAAAACGCGTATTTAAACATAGTAAAAACGTTATATTCTTGTTATATTCTTTATTCTGCATCGATAGAATATAAAATCATTGAAATTGAACGAGATTTCAAGTTTTCGTTTTTCGACGATACGCGTATATGAGCGAAAAATCGTATATACGATATGAAAGAATGTTAAAAACTTTGATTCCAATATAAAATAGATGTTTGATCTTATGAAATGCAATGTTCTGAATCGATTGGTAACATTTTTCTAACTGTGGCACAAGTATTATTAAAGATTTCACGATTTTATCTTCGCATATACCGAAATTCGCGTATGTCGATTACGTTTTTCGACAATTATCATATGAAAACGCGTATTTAAACATAGTAAAAACGTTATATTCTTGTTATATTCTTTATTCTGCATCGATAGAATATAAAATCATTGAAATTGAACGAGATTTCAAGTTTTCGTTTTTCGACGATACGCGTATATGAGCGAAAAATCGTATATACGATATGAAAGAATGTTAAAAACTTTGATTCCAATATAAAATAGATGTTTGATCTTATGAAATGCAATGTTCTGAATCGATTGGTAACATTTTTCTAACTGTGGCACAAGTATTATTAAAGATTTCACGATTTTATCTTCGCATATACCGAAATTCGCGTATGTCGATTACGTTTTTCGACAATTATCATATGAAAACGCGTATTTAAACATAGTAAAAACGTTATATTCTTGTTATATTCTTTATTCTGCATCGATAGAATATAAAATCATTGAAATTGAACGAGATTTCAAGTTTTCGTTTTTCAACGATACGCGTATATGAGCGAAAAATCGTATATACGATATGAAAGAATGTTAAAAACTTTGATTCCAATATAAAATAGATGTTTGATCTTATGAAATGCAATGTTCTGAATCGATTGGTAACATTTTTCTAACTGTGGCACAAGTATTATTAAAGATTTCACGATTTTATCTTCGCATATACCGAAATTCGCGTATGTCGATTACGTTTTTCGACAATTATCATATGAAAACGCGTATTTAAACATAGTAAAAACGTTATATTCTTGTTATATTCTTTATTCTGCATCGATAGAATATAAAATCATTGAAATTGAACGAGATTTCAAGTTTTCGTTTTTCAACGATACGCGTATATGAGCGAAAAATCGTATATACGATATGAAAGAATGTTAAAAACTTTGATTCCAATATAAAATAGATGTTTGATCTTATGAAATGCAATGTTCTGAATCGATTGGTAACATTTTTCTAACTGTGGCACAAGTATTATTAAAGATTTCACGATTTTATCTTCGCATATACCGAAATTCGCGTATGTCGATTACGTTTTTCGACAATTATCATATGAAAACGCGTATTTAAACATAGTAAAAACGTTATATTCTTGTTATATTCTTTATTCTGCATCGATAGAATATAAAATCATTGAAATTGAACGAGATTTCAAGTTTTCGTTTTTCGACGATACGCGTATATGAGCGAAAAATCGTATATACGATATGAAAGAATGTTAAAAACTTTGATTCCAATATAAAATAGATGTTTGATCTTATGAAATGCAATGTTCTGAATCGATTGGTAACATTTTTCTAACTGTGGCACAAGTATTATTAAAGATTTCACGATTTTATCTTCGCATATACCGAAATTCGCGTATGTCGATTACGTTTTTCGACAATTATCATATGAAAACGCGTATTTAAACATAGTAAAAACGTTATATTCTTGTTATATTCTTTATTCTGCATCGATAGAATATAAAATCATTGAAATTGAACGAGATTTCAAGTTTTCGTTTTTCGACGATACGCGTATATGAGCGAAAAATCGTATATACGATATGAAAGAATGTTAAAAACTTTGATTCCAATATAAAATAGATGTTTGATCTTATGAAATGCAATGTTCTGAATCGATTGGTAACATTTTTCTAACTGTGGCACAAGTATTATTAAAGATTTCACGATTTTATCTTCGCATATACCGAAATTCGCGTATGTCGATTACGTTTTTCGACAATTATCATATGAAAACGCGTATTTAAACATAGTAAAAACGTTATATTCTTGTTATATTCTTTATTCTGCATCGATAGAATATAAAATCATTGAAATTGAACGAGATTTCAAGTTTTCGTTTTTCGTCGATACGCGTATATGAGCGAAAAATCGTATATACGATATGAAAGAATGTTAAAAACTTTGATTCCAATATAAAATAGATGTTTGATCTTATGAAATGCAATGTTCTGAATCGATTGGTAACATTTTTCTAACTGTGGCACAAGTATTATTAAAGATTTTACGATTTTATCTTCGCATATACCGAAATTCGCGTATGTCGATTACGTTTTTCGACAATTATCATATGAAAACGCGTATTTAAACATAGTAAAAACGTTATATTCTTGTTATATTCTTTATTCTGCATCGATAGAATATAAAATCATTGAAATTGAACGAGATTTCAAGTTTTCGTTTTTCGACGATACGCGTATATGAGCGAAAAATCGTATATACGATATGAAAGAATGTTAAAAACTTTGATTCCAATATAAAATAGATGTTTGATCTTATGAAATGCAATGTTCTGAATCGATTGGTAACATTTTTCTAACTGTGGCACAAGTATTATTAAAGATTTCACGATTTTATCTTCGCATATACCGAAATTCGCGTATGTCGATTACGTTTTTCGACAATTATCATATGAAAACGCGTATTTAAACATAGTAAAAACGTTATATTCTTGTTATATTCTTTATTCTGCATCGATAGAATATAAAATCATTGAAATTGAACGAGATTTCAAGTTTTCGTTTTTCGACGATACGCGTATATGAGCGAAAAATCGTATATACGATATGAAAGATTGTTAAAAACTTTGATTCCAATATAAAATAGATGTTTGATCTTATGAAATGCAATGTTCTGAATCGATTGGTAACATTTTTCTAACTGTGGCACAAGTATTATTAAAGATTTCACGATTTTATCTTCGCATATACCGAAATTCGCGTATGTCGATTACGTTTTTCGACAATTATCATATGAAAACGCGTATTTAAACATAGTAAAAACGTTATATTCTTGTTATATTCTTTATTCTGCATCGATAGAATATAAAATCATTGAAATTGAACGAGATTTCAAGTATTCGTTTTTCGACGATACGCGTATATGAGCGAAAAATCGTATATACGATATGAAAGAATGTTAAAAACTTTGATTCCAATATAAAATAGATGTTTGATCTTATGAAATGCAATGTTCTGAATCGATTGGTAACATTTTTCTAACTGTGGCACAAGTATTATTAAAGATTTCACGATTTTATCTTCGCATATACCGAAATTCGCGTATGTCGATTACGTTTTTCGACAATTATCATATGAAAACGCGTATTTAAACATAGTAAAAACGTTATATTCTTGTTATATTCTTTATTCTGCATCGATAGAATATAAAATCATTGAAATTGAACGAGATTTCAAGTTTTCGTTTTTCGACGATACGCGTATATGAGCGAAAAATCGTATATACGATATGAAAGAATGTTAAAAACTTTGATTCCAATATAAAATAGATGTTTGATCTTATGAAATGCAATGTTCTGAATCGATTGGTAACATTTTTCTAACTGTGGCACAAGTATTATTAAAGATTTCACGATTTTATCTTCGCATATACCGAAATTCGCGTATGTCGATTACGTTTTTCGACAATTATCATATGAAAACGCGTATTTAAACATAGTAAAAACGTTATATTCTTGTTATATTCTTTATTCTGCATCGATAGAATATAAAATCATTGAAATTGAACGAGATTTCAAGTTTTCGTTTTTCGACGATACGCGTATATGAGCGAAAAATCGTATATACGATATGAAAGAATGTTAAAAACTTTGATTCCAATATAAAATAGATGTTTGATCTTATGAAATGCAATGTTCTGAATCGATTGGTAACATTTTTCTAACTGTGGCACAAGTATTATTAAAGATTTCACGATTTTATCTTCGCATATACCGAAATTCGCGTATGTCGATTACGTTTTTCGACAATTATCATATGAAAACGCGTATTTAAACATAGTAAAAACGTTATATTCTTGTTATATTCTTTATTCTGCATCGATAGAATATAAAATCATTGAAATTGAACGAGATTTCAAGTTTTCGTTTTTCGTCGATACGCGTATATGAGCGAAAAATCGTATATACGATATGAAAGAATGTTAAAAACTTTGATTCCAATATAAAATAGATGTTTGATCTTATGAAATGCAATGTTCTGAATCGATTGGTAACATTTTTCTAACTGTGGCACAAGTATTATTAAAGATTTCACGATTTTATCTTCGCATATACCGAAATTCGCGTATGTCGATTACGTTTTTCGACAATTATCATATGAAAACGCGTATTTAAACGTAGTAAAAACGTTATATTCTTGTTATATTCTTTATTCTGCATCGATAGAATATAAAATCATTGAAATTGAACGAGATTTCAAGTTTTCGTTTTTCGACGATACGCGTATATGAGCGAAAAATCGTATATACGATATGAAAGAATGTTAAAAACTTTGATTCAAATATAAAATAGATGTTTGATCTTATAAAATGCAATGTTCTGAATCGATTGGTAACATTTTTCTAACTGTGGCACAAGTATTATTAAAGATTTTACGATTTTATCTTCGCATATACCGAAATTCGCGTATGTCGATTACGTTTTTCGACAATTATCATATGAAAACGCGTATTTAAACATAGTAAAAACGTTATATTCTTGTTATATTCTTTATTCTGCATCGATAGAATATAAAATCATTGAAATTGAACGAGATTTCAAGTTTTCGTTTTTCGACGATACGCGTATATGAGCGAAAAATCGTATATACGATATGAAAGAATGTTAAAAACTTTGATTCCAATATAAAATAGATGTTTGATCTTATGAAATGCAATGTTCTGAATCGATTGGTAACATTTTTCTAACTGTGGCACAAGTATTATTAAAGATTTCACGATTTTATCTTCGCATATACCGAAATTCGCGTATGTCGATTACGTTTTTCGACAATTATCATATGAAAACGCGTATTTAAACATAGTAAAAACGTTATATTCTTGTTATATTCTTTATTCTGCATCGATAGAATATAAAATCATTGAAATTGAACGAGATTTCAAGTTTTCGTTTTTCGACGATACGCGTATATGAGCGAAAAATCGTATATACGATATGAAAGAATGTTAAAAACTTTGATTCCAATATAAAATAGATGTTTGATCTTATGAAATGCAATGTTCTGAATCGATTGGTAACATTTTTCTAACTGTGGCACAAGTATTATTAAAGATTTCACGATTTTATCTTCGCATATACCGAAATTCGCGTATGTCGATTACGTTTTTCGACAATTATCATATGAAAACGCGTATTTAAACATAGTAAAAACGTTATATTCTTGTTATATTCTTTATTCTGCATCGATAGAATATAAAATCATTGAAATTGAACGAGATTTCAAGTTTTCGTTTTTCGACGATACGCGTATGAGCGAAAAATCGTATATACGATATGAAAGAATGTTAAAAACTTTGATTCCAATATAAAATAGATGTTTGATCTTATGAAATGCAATGTTCTGAATCGATTGGTAACATTTTTCTAACTGTGGCACAAGTATTATTAAAGATTTCACGATTTTATCTTCGCATATACCGAAATTCGCGTATGTCGATTACGTTTTTCGACAATTATCATATGAAAACGCGTATTTAAACATAGTAAAAACGTTATATTCTTGTTATATTCTTTATTCTGCATCGATAGAATATAAAATCATTGAAATTGAACGAGATTTCAAGTTTTCGTTTTTCGACGATACGCGTATATGAGCGAAAAATCGTATATACGATATGAAAGAATGTTAAAAACTTTGATTCCAATATAAAATAGATGTTTGATCTTATGAAATGCAATGTTCTGAATCGATTGGTAACATTTTTCTAACTGTGGCACAAGTATTATTAAAGATTTCACGATTTTATTTTCGCATATACCGAAATTCGCGTATGTCGATTACGTTTTTCGACAATTATCATATGAAAACGCGTATTTAAACATAGTAAAAACGTTATATTCTTGTTATATTCTTTATTCTGCATCGATAGAATATAAAAACATTGAAATTGAACGAGATTTCAAGTTTTCGTTTTTCGACGATACGCGTATATGAGCGAAAAATCGTATATACGATATGAAAGAATGTTAAAAACTTTGATTCCAATATAAAATAGATGTTTGATCTTATGAAATGCAATGTTCTGAATCGATTGGTAACATTTTTCTAACTGTGGCACAAGTATTATTAAAGATTTCACGATTTTATCTTCGCATATACCGAAATTCGTGTATGTCGATTACGTTTTTCGACAATTATCATATGAAAACGCGTATTTAAACATAGTAAAAACGTTATATTCTTGTTATATTCTTTATTCTGCATCGATAGAATATAAAATCATTGAAATTGAACGAGATTTCAAGTTTTCGTTTTTCGACGATACGCGTATATGAGCGAAAAATCGTATATACGATATGAAAGAATGTTAAAAACTTTGATTCCAATATAAAATAGATGTTTGATCTTATGAAATGCAATGTTCTGAATCGATTGGTAACATTTTTCTAACTGTGGCACAAGTATTATTAAAGATTTCACGATTTTATCTTCGCATATACCGAAATTCGCGTATGTCGATTACGTTTTTCGACAATTATCATATGAAAACGCGTATTTAAACATAGTAAAAACGTTATATTCTTGTTATATTCTTTATTCTGCATCGATAGAATATAAAATCATTGAAATTGAACGAGATTTCAAGTTTTCGTTTTTCGACGATACGCGTATATGAGCGAAAAATCGTATATACGATATGAAAGAATGTTAAAAACTTTAATTCCAATATAAAATAGATGTTTGATCTTATGAAATGCAATGTTCTGAATCGATTGGTAACATTTTTCTAACTGTGGCACAAGTATTATTAAAGAATTCACGATTTTATCTTCGCATATACCGAAATTCGCGTATGTCGATTACGTTTTTCGACAATTATCATATGAAAACGCATATTTAAACATAGTAAAAACGTTATATTCTTGTTATATTCTTTATTCTGCATCGATAGATTATAAAATCATTGAAATTGAACGAGATTTCAAGTTTTCGTTTTTCGACGATACGCGTATATGAGCGAAAAATCGTATATACGATATGAAAGAATGTTAAAAACTTTGATTCCAATATAAAATAGATGTTTGATCTTATGAAATGCAATGTTCTGAATCGAATGGTAACATTTTTCTAACTGTGGCACAAGTATTATTAAAGATTTCACGATTTTATCTTCGCATATACCGAAATTCGCGTATGTCGATTACGTTTTTCGACAATTATCATATGAAAACGCGTATTTAAACATAGTAAAAACGTTATATTCTTGTTATATTCTTTATTCTGCATCGATAGAATATAAAATCATTGAAATTGAACGAGATTTCAAGTTTTCGTTTTTCGACGATACGCGTATATGAGCGAAAAATCGTATATACGATATGAAAGAATGTTAAAAACTTTGATTCCAATATAAAATAGATGTTTGATCTTATGAAATGCAATGTTCTGAATCGATTGGTAACATTTTTCTAACTGTGGCACAAGTATTATTAAAGATTTCACGATTTTATCTTCGCATATACCGAAATTCGCGTATGTCGATTACGTTTTTCGACAATTATCATATGAAAACGCGTATTTAAACATAGTAAAAACGTTATATTCTTGTTATATTCTTTATTCTGCATCGATAGAATATAAAATCATTGAAATTGAACGAGATTTCAAGTTTTCGTTTTTCGACGATACGCGTATATGAGCGAAAAATCGTATATACGATATGAAAGAATGTTAAAAACTTTGATTCAAATATAAAATAGATGTTTGATCTTATGAAATGCAATGTTCTGAATCGATTGGTAACATTTTTCTAACTGTGGCACAAGTATTATTAAAGATTTTACGATTTTATCTTCGCATATACCGAAATTCGCGTATGTCGATTACGTTTTTCGACAATTATCATATGAAAACGCGTATTTAAACATAGTAAAAACGTTATATTCTTGTTATATTCTTTATTCTGCATCGATAGAATATAAAATCATTGAAATTGAACGAGATTTCAAGTTTTCGTTTTTCGACGATACGCGTATATGAGCGAAAAATCGTATATACGATATGAAAGAATGTTAAAAACTTTGATTCCAATATAAAATAGATGTTTGATCTTATGAAATGCAATGTTCTGAATCGATTGGTAACATTTTTCTAACTGTGGCACAAGTATTATTAAAGATTTCACGATTTTATCTTCGCATATACCGAAATTCGCGTATGTCGATTACGTTTTTCGACAATTATCATATGAAAACGCGTATTTAAACATAGTAAAAACGTTATATTCTTGTTATATTCTTTATTCTGCATCGATAGAATATAAAATCATTGAAATTGAACGAGATTTCAAGTTTTCGTTTTTCGACGATACGCGTATATGAGCGAAAAATCGTATATACGATATGAAAGAATGTTAAAAACTTTGATTCCAATATAAAATAGATGTTTGATCTTATGAAATGCAATGTTCTGAATCGATTGGTAACATTTTTCTAACTGTGGCACAAGTATTATTAAAGATTTTACGATTTTATCTTCGCATATACCGAAATTCGCGTATGTCGATTACGTTTTTCGACAATTATCATATGAAAACGCGTATTTAAACATAGTAAAAACGTTATATTCTTGTTATATTCTTTATTCTGCATCGATAGAATATAAAATCATTGAAATTGAACGAGATTTCAAGTTTTCGTTTTTCGACGATACGCGTATATGAGCGAAAAATCGTATATACGATATGAAAGAATGTTAAAAACTTTGATTCCAATATAAAATAGATGTTTGATCTTATGAAATGCAATGTTCTGAATCGATTGGTAACATTTTTCTAACTGTGGCACAAGTATTATTAAAGATTTCACGATTTTATCTTCGCATATACCGAAATTCGCGTATGTCGATTACGTTTTTCGACAATTATCATATGAAAACGCGTATTTAAACATAGTAAAAACGTTATATTCTTGTTTTATTCTTTATTCTGCATCGATAGAATATAAAATCATTGAAATTGAACGAGATTTCAAGTTTTCGTTTTTCGACGATACGCGTATATGAGCGAAAAATCGTATATACGATATGAAAGAATGTTAAAAACTTTGATTCCAATATAAAATAGATGTTTGATCTTATGAAATGCAATGTTCTGAATCGATTGGTAACATTTTTCTAACTGTGGCACAAGTATTATTAAAGATTTCACGATTTTATCTTCGCATATACCGAAATTCGCGTATGTCGATTACGTTTTTCGACAATTATCATATGAAAACGCGTATTTAAACATAGTAAAAACGTTATATTCTTGTTATATTCTTTATTCTGCATCGATAGAATATAAAATCATTGAAATTGAACGAGATTTCAAGTTTTCGTTTTTCGTCGATACGCGTATATGAGCGAAAAATCGTATATACGATATGAAAGAATGTTAAAAACTTTGATTCCAATATAAAATAGATGTTTGATCTTATGAAATGCAATGTTCTGAATCGATTGGTAACATTTTTCTAACTGTGGCACAAGTATTATTAAAGATTTCACGATTTTATCTTCGCATATACCGAAATTCGCGTATGTCGATTACGTTTTTCGACAATTATCATATGAAAACGCGTATTTAAACATAGTAAAAACGTTATATTCTTGTTTTATTCTTTATTCTGCATCGATAGAATATAAAATCATTGAAATTGAACGAGATTTCAAGTTTTCGTTTTTCGACGATACGCGTATATGAGCGAAAAATCGTATATACGATATGAAAGAATGTTAAAAACTTTGATTCCAATATAAAATAGATGTTTGATCTTATGAAATGCAATGTTCTGAATCGATTGGTAACATTTTTCTAACTGTGGCACAAGTATTATTAAAGATTTCACGATTTTATCTTCGCATATACCGAAATTCGCGTATGTCGATTACGTTTTTCGACAATTATATGAAAACGCGTATTTAAACATAGTAAAAACGTTATATTCTTGTTATATTCTTTATTCTGCATCGATAGAATATAAAATCATTGAAATTGAACGAGATTTCAAGTTTTCGTTTTTCGTCGATACGCGTATATGAGCGAAAAATCGTATATACGATATGAAAGAATGTTAAAAACTTTGATTCCAATATAAAATAGATGTTTGATCTTATGAAATGCAATGTTCTGAATCGATTGGTAACATTTTTCTAACTGTGGCACAAGTATTATTAAAGATTTCACGATTTTATCTTCGCATATACCGAAATTCGCGTATGTCGATTACGTTTTTCGACAATTATCATATGAAAACGCGTATTTAAACATAGTAAAAACGTTATATTCTTGTTATATTCTTTATTCTGCATCGATAGAATATAAAATCATTGAAATTGAACGAGATTTCAAGTTTTCGTTTTTCGACGATACGCGTATATGAGCGAAAAATCGTATATACGATATGAAAGAATGTTAAAAACTTTGATTCCAATATAAAATAGATGTTTGATCTTATGAAATGCAATGTTCTGAATCGATTGGTAACATTTTTCTAACTGTGGCACAAGTATTATTAAAGATTTCACGATTTTATCTTCGCATATACCGAAATTCGCGTATGTCGATTACGTTTTTCGACAATTATCATATGAAAACGCGTATTTAAACATAGTAAAAACGTTATATTCTTGTTATATTCTTTATTCTGCATCGATAGAATATAAAATCATTGAAATTGAACGAGATTTCAAGTTTTCGTTTTTCGACGATACGCGTATATGAGCGAAAAATCGTATATACGATATGAAAGAATGTTAAAAACTTTGATTCCAATATAAAATAGATGTTTGATCTTATGAAATGCAATGTTCTGAATCGATTGGTAACATTTTTCTAACTGTGGCACAAGTATTATTAAAGATTTCACGATTTTATCTTCGCATATACCGAAATTCGCGTATGTCGATTACGTTTTTCGACAATTATCATATGAAAACGCGTATTTAAACATAGTAAAAACGTTATATTCTTGTTATATTCTTTATTCTGCATCGATAGAATATAAAATCATTGAAATTGAACGAGATTTCAAGTATTCGTTTTTCGACGATACGCGTATATGAGCGAAAAATCGTATATACGATATGAAAGAATGTTAAAAACTTTGATTCCAATATAAAATAGATGTTTGATCTTATGAAATGCAATGTTCTGAATCGATTGGTAACATTTTTCTAACTGTGGCACAAGTATTATTAAAGATTTCACGATTTTATCTTCGCATATACCGAAATTCGCGTATGTCGATTACGTTTTTCGACAATTATCATATGAAAACGCGTATTTAAACATAGTAAAAACTTTATATTCTTGTTATATTCTTTATTCTGCATCGATAGAATATAAAATCATTGAAATTGAACGAGATTTCAAGTTTTCGTTTTTCGACGATACGCGTATATGAGCGAAAAAACGTATATACGATATGAAAGAATGTTAAAAACTTTGATTCCAATATAAAATAGATGTTTGATCTTATGAAATGCAATGTTCTGAATCGATTGGTAACATTTTTCTAACTGTGGCACAAGTATTATTAAAGATTTCACGATTTTATCTTCGCATATACCGAAATTCGCGTATGTCGATTACGTTTTTCGACAATTATCATATGAAAACGCGTATTTAAACATAGTAAAAACGTTATATTCTTGTTATATTCTTTATTCTGCATCGATAGAATATAAAATCATTGAAATTGAACGAGATTTCAAGTTTTCGTTTTTCGACGATACGCGTATATGAGCGAAAAATCGTATATACGCTATGAAAGAATGTTAAAAACTTTGATTCCAATATAAAATAGATGTTTGATCTTATGAAATGCAATGTTCTGAATCGATTGGTAACATTTTTCTAACTGTGGCACAAGTATTATTAAAGATTTTACGATTTTATCTTCGCATATACCGAAATTCGCGTATGTCGATTACGTTTTTCGACAATTATCATATGAAAACGCGTATTTAAACATAGTAAAAACGTTATATTCTTGTTATATTCGTTATTCTGCATCGATAGAATATAAAATCATTGAAAATGAACGAGATTTCAAGTTTTCGTTTTTCGACGATACGCGTATATGAGCGAAAAATCGTATATACGATATGAAAGAATGTTAAAAACTTTGATTCCAATATAAAATAGATGTTTGATCTTATGAAATGCAATGTTCTGAATCGATTGGTAACATTTTTCTAACTGTGGCACAAGTATTATTAAAGATTTCACGATTTTATCTTCGCATATACCGAAATTCGCGTATGTCGATTACGTTTTTCGACAATTATCATATGAAAACGCGTATTTAAACATAGTAAAAACGTTATATTCTTGTTATATTCTTTATTCTGCATCGATAGAATATAAAATCATTGAAATTGAACGAGATTTCAAGTTTTCGTTTTTCGACGATACGCGTATATGAGCGAAAAATCGTATATACGATATGAAAGAATGTTAAAAACTTTGATTCCAATATAAAATAGATGTTTGATCTTATGAAATGCAATGTTCTGAATCGATTGGTAACATTTTTCTGACTGTGGCACAAGTATTATTAAAGATTTCACGATTTTATCTTCGCATATACCGAAATTCGCGTATGTCGATTACGTTTTTCGACAATTATCATATGAAAACGCGTATTTAAACATAGTAAAAACGTTATATTCTTGTTATATTCTTTATTCTGCATCGATAGAATATAAAATCATTGAAATTGAACGAGATTTCAAGTTTTCGTTTTTCGACGATACGCGTATATGAGCGAAAAATCGTAAATACGATATGAAAGAATGTTAAAAACTTTGATTCCAATATAAAATAGATGTTTGATCTTATGAAATGCAATGTTCTGAATCGATTGGTAACATTTTTCTAACTGTGGCACAAGTATTATTAAAGATTTCACGATTTTATCTTCGCATATACCGAAATTCGCGTATGTCGATTACGTTTTTCGACAATTATCATATGAAAACGCGTATTTAAACATAGTAAAAACGTTATATTCTTGTTATATTCTTTATTCTGCATCGATAGAATATAAAATCATTGAAATTGAACGAGATTTCAAGTTTTCGTTTTTCGACGATACGCGTATATGAGCGAAAAAACGTATATACGATATGAAAGAATGTTAAAAACTTTGATTCCAATATAAAATAGATGTTTGATCTTATGAAATGCAATGTTCTGAATCGATTGGTAACATTTTTCTAACTGTGGCACAAGTATTATTAAAGATTTCACGATTTTATCTTCGCATATACCGAAATTCGCGTATGTCGATTACGTTTTTCGACAATTATCATATGAAAACGCGTATTTAAACATAGTAAAAACGTTATATTCTTGTTATATTCTTTATTCTGCATCGATAGAATATAAAATCATTGAAATTGAACGAGATTTCAAGTTTTCGTTTTTCGACGATACGCGTATATGAGCGAAAAATCGTATATACGCTATGAAAGAATGTTAAAAACTTTGATTCCAATATAAAATAGATGTTTGATCTTATGAAATGCAATGTTCTGAATCGATTGGTAACATTTTTCTAACTGTGGCACAAGTATTATTAAAGATTTTACGATTTTATCTTCGCATATACCGAAATTCGCGTATGTCGATTACGTTTTTCGACAATTATCATATGAAAACGCGTATTTAAACATAGTAAAAACGTTATATTCTTGTTATATTCGTTATTCTGCATCGATAGAATATAAAATCATTGAAAATGAACGAGATTTCAAGTTTTCGTTTTTCGACGATACGCGTATATGAGCGAAAAATCGTATATACGATATGAAAGAATGTTAAAAACTTTGATTCCAATATAAAATAGATGTTTGATCTTATGAAATGCAATGTTCTGAATCGATTGGTAACATTTTTCTAACTGTGGCACAAGTATTATTAAAGATTTCACGATTTTATCTTCGCATATACCGAAATTCGCGTATGTCGATTACGTTTTTCGACAATTATCATATGAAAACGCGTATTTAAACATAGTAAAAACGTTATATTCTTGTTATATTCTTTATTCTGCATCGATAGAATATAAAATCATTGAAATTGAACGAGATTTCAAGTTTTCGTTTTTCGACGATACGCGTATATGAGCGAAAAATCGTATATACGATATGAAAGAATGTTAAAAACTTTGATTCCAATATAAAATAGATGTTTGATCTTATGAAATGCAATGTTCTGAATCGATTGGTAACATTTTTCTGACTGTGGCACAAGTATTATTAAAGATTTCACGATTTTATCTTCGCATATACCGAAATTCGCGTATGTCGATTACGTTTTTCGACAATTATCATATGAAAACGCGTATTTAAACATAGTAAAAACGTTATATTCTTGTTATATTCTTTATTCTGCATCGATAGAATATAAAATCATTGAAATTGAACGAGATTTCAAGTTTTCGTTTTTCGACGATACGCGTATATGAGCGAAAAATCGTATATACGATATGAAAGAATGTTAAAAACTTTGATTCCAATATAAAATAGATGTTTGATCTTATGAAATGCAATGTTCTGAATCGATTGGTAACATTTTTCTAACTGTGGCACAAGTATTATTAAAGATTTCACGATTTTATCTTCGCATATACCGAAATTCGCGTATGTCGATTACGTTTTTTCGACAATTATCATATGAAAACGCGTATTTAAACATAGTAAAAACGTTATATTCTTGTTATATTCTTTATTCTGCATCGATAGAATATAAAATCATTGAAATTGAACGAGATTTCAAGTTTTCGTTTTTCGACGATACGCGTATATGAGCGAAAAATCGTATATACGATATGAAAGAATGTTAAAAACTTTGATTCCAATATAAAATAGATGTTTGATCTTATGAAATGCAATGTTCTGAATCGATTGGTAACATTTTTCTAACTGTGGCACAAGTATTATTAAAGATTTCACGATTTTATCTTCGCATATACCGAAATTCGCGTATGTCGATTACGTTTTTCGACAATTATCATATGAAAACGCGTATTTAAACATAGTAAAAACGTTATATTCTTGTTATATTCTTTATTCTGCATCGATAGAATATAAAATCATTGAAATTGAACGAGATTTCAAGTTTTCGTTTTTCGACGATACGCGTATATGAGCGAAAAATCGTATATACGATATGAAAGAATGTTAAAAACTTTGATTCCAATATAAAATAGATGTTTGATCTTATGAAATGCAATGTTCTGAATCGATTGGTAACATTTTTCTAACTGTGGCACAAGTATTATTAAAGATTTCACGATTTTATCTTCGCATATACCGAAATTCGTGTATGTCGATTACGTTTTTCGACAATTATCATATGAAAACGCGTATTTAAACATAGTAAAAACGTTATATTCTTGTTATATTCTTTATTCTGCATCGATAGAATATAAAATCATTGAAATTGAACGAGATTTCAAGTTTTCGTTTTTCGACGATACGCGTATATGAGCGAAAAATCGTATATACGATATGAAAGAATGTTAAAAACTTTGATTCCAATATAAAATAGATGTTTGATCTTATGAAATGCAATGTTCTGAATCGATTGGTAACATTTTTCTAACTGTGGCACAAGTATTATTAAAGATTTCACGATTTTATCTTCGCATATACCGAAATTCGCGTATGTCGATTACGTTTTTCGACAATTATCATATGAAAACGCGTATTTAAACATAGTAAAAACGTTATATTCTTGTTATATTCTTTATTCTGCATCGATAGAATATAAAATCATTGAAATTGAACGAGATTTCAAGTTTTCGTTTTTCGACGATACGCGTATATGAGCGAAAAATCGTATATACGATATGAAAGAATGTTAAAAACTTTGATTCCAATATAAAATAGATGTTTGATCTTATGAAATGCAATGTTCTGAATCGATTGGTAACATTTTTCTAACTGTGGCACAAGTATTATTAAAGATTTCACGATTTTATCTTCGCATATACCGAAATTCGCGTATGTCGATTACGTTTTTCGACAATTATCATATGAAAACGCGTATTTAAACATATTAAAAACGTTATATTCTTGTTATATTCTTTATTCTGCATCGATAGAATATAAAATCATTGAAATTGAACGAGATTTCAAGTTTTCGTTTTTCGACGATACGCGTATATGAGCGAAAAATCGTATATACGATATGAAAGAATGTTAAAAACTTTGATTCCAATATAAAATAGATGTTTGATCTTATGAAATGCAATGTTCTGAATCGATTGGTAACATTTTTCTAACTGTGGCACAAGTATTATTAAAGATTTCACGATTTTATCTTCGCATATACCGAAATTCGTGTATGTCGATTACGTTTTTCGACAATTATCATATGAAAACGCGTATTTAAACATAGTAAAAACGTTATATTCTTGTTATATTCTTTATTCTGCATCGATAGAATATAAAATCATTGAAATTGAACGAGATTTCAAGTTTTCGTTTTTCGACGATACGCGTATATGAGCGAAAAATCGTATATACGATATGAAAGAATGTTAAAAACTTTGATTCCAATATAAAATAGATGTTTGATCTTATGAAATGCAATGTTCTGAATCGATTGGTAACATTTTTCTAACTGTGGCACAAGTATTATTAAAGATTTCACGATTTTATCTTCGCATATACCGAAATTCGCGTATGTCGATTACGTTTTTCGACAATTATCATATGAAAACGCGTATTTAAACATAGTAAAAACGTTATATTCTTGTTATATTCTTTATTCTGCATCGATAGAATATAAAATCATTGAAATTGAACGAGATTTCAAGTTTTCGTTTTTCGACGATACGCGTATATGAGCGAAAAATCGTATATACGATATGAAAGAATGTTAAAAACTTTGATTCCAATATAAAATAGATGTTTGATCTTATGAAATGCAATGTTCTGAATCGATTGGTAACATTTTTCTAACTGTGGCACAAGTATTATTAAAGATTTTACGATTTTATCTTCGCATATACCGAAATTCGCGTATGTCGATTACGTTTTTCGACAATTATCATATGAAAACGCGTATTTAAACATAGTAAAAACGTTATATTCTTGTTATATTCTTTATTCTGCATCGATAGAATATAAAATCATTGAAATTGAACGAGATTTCAAGTTTTCGTTTTTCGACGATACGCGTATATGAGCGAAAAATCGTATATACGATATGAAAGAATGTTAAAAACTTTGATTCCAATATAAAATAGATGTTTGATCTTATGAAATGCAATGTTCTGAATCGATTGGTAACATTTTTCTAACTGTGGCACAAGTATTATTAAAGATTTCACGATTTTATCTTCGCATATACCGAAATTCGCGTATGTCGATTACGTTTTTCGACAATTATCATATGAAAACGCGTATTTAAACATAGTAAAAACGTTATATTCTTGTTATATTCTTTATTCTGCATCGATAGAATATAAAATCATTGAAATTGAACGAGATTTCAAGTTTTCGTTTTTCGACGATACGCGTATATGAGCGAAAAATCGTATATACGATATGAAAGAATGTTAAAAACTTTGATTCCAATATAAAATAGATGTTTGATCTTATGAAATGCAATGTTCTGAATCGATTGGTAACATTTTTCTAACTGTGGCACAAGTATTATTAAAGATTTCACGATTTTATCTTCGCATATACCGAAATTCGCGTATGTCGATTACGTTTTTCGACAATTATCATATGAAAACGCGTATTTAAACATAGTAAAAACGTTATATTCTTGTTATATTCTTTATTCTGCATCGATAGAATATAAAATCATTGAAATTGAACGAGATTTCAAGTTTTCGTTTTTCGACGATACGCGTATATGAGCGAAAAATCGTATATACGATATGAAAGAATGTTAAAAACTTTGATTCCAATATAAAATAGATGTTTGATCTTATGAAATGCAATGTTCTGAATCGATTGGTAACATTTTTCTAACTGTGGCACAAGTATTATTAAAGATTTCACGATTTTATCTTCGCATATACCGAAATTCGCGTATGTCGATTACGTTTTTCGACAATTATCATATGAAAACGCGTATTTAAACATATTAAAAACGTTATATTCTTGTTATATTCTTTATTCTGCATCGATAGAATATAAAATCATTGAAATTGAACGAGATTTCAAGTTTTCGTTTTTCGACGATACGCGTATATGAGCGAAAAATCGTATATACGATATGAAAGAATGTTAAAAACTTTGATTCCAATATAAAATAGATGTTTGATCTTATGAAATGCAATGTTCTGAATCGATTGGTAACATTTTTCTAACTGTGGCACAAGTATTATTAAAGATTTCACGATTTTATCTTCGCATATACCGAAATTCGCGTATGTCGATTACGTTTTTCGACAATTATCATATGAAAACGCGTATTTAAACATAGTAAAAACGTTATATTCTTGTTATATTCTTTATTCTGCATCGATAGAATATAAAATCATTGAAATTGAACGAGATTTCAAGTTTTCGTTTTTCGACGATACGCGTATATGAGCGAAAAATCGTATATACGATATGAAAGAATGTTAAAAACTTTGATTCCAATATAAAATAGATGTTTGATCTTATGAAATGCAATGTTCTGAATCGATTGGTAACATTTTTCTAACTGTGGCACAAGTATTATTAAAGATTTCACGATTTTATCTTCGCATATACCGAAATTCGCGTATGTCGATTACGTTTTTCGACAATTATCATATGAAAACGCGTATTTAAACATAGTAAAAACGTTATATTCTTGTTATATTCTTTATTCTGCATCGATAGAATATAAAATCATTGAAATTGAACGAGATTTCAAGTTTTCGTTTTTCGACGATACGCGTATATGAGCGAAAAATCGTATATACGATATGAAAGAATGTTAAAAACTTTGATTCCAATATAAAATAGATGTTTGATCTTATGAAATGCAATGTTCTGAATCGATTGGTAACATTTTTCTAACTGTGGCACAAGTATTATTAAAGATTTCACGATTTTATCTTCGCATATACCGAAATTCGTGTATGTCGATTACGTTTTTCGACAATTATCATATGAAAACGCGTATTTAAACATAGTAAAAACGTTATATTCTTGTTATATTCTTTATTCTGCATCGATAGAATATAAAATCATTGAAATTGAACGAGATTTCAAGTTTTCGTTTTTCGACGATACGCGTATATGAGCGAAAAATCGTATATACGATATGAAAGAATGTTAAAAACTTTGATTCCAATATAAAATAGATGTTTGATCTTATGAAATGCAATGTTCTGAATCGATTGGTAACATTTTTCTAACTGTGGCACAAGTATTATTAAAGATTTCACGATTTTATCTTCGCATATACCGAAATTCGCGTATGTCGATTACGTTTTTCGACAATTATCATATGAAAACGCGTATTTAAACATAGTAAAAACGTTATATTCTTGTTATATTCTTTATTCTGCATCGATAGAATATAAAATCATTGAAATTGAACGAGATTTCAAGTTTTCGTTTTTCGACGATACGCGTATATGAGCGAAAAATCGTATATACGATATGAAAGAATGTTAAAAACTTTGATTCCAATATAAAATAGATGTTTGATCTTATGAAATGCAATGTTCTGAATCGATTGGTAACATTTTTCTAACTGTGGCACAAGTATTATTAAAGATTTCACGATTTTATCTTCGCATATACCGAAATTCGCGTATGTCGATTACGTTTTTCGACAATTATCATATGAAAACGCGTATTTAAACATAGTAAAAACTTTATATTCTTGTTATATTCTTTATTCTGCATCGATAGAATATAAAATCATTGAAATTGAACGAGATTTCAAGTTTTCGTTTTTCGACGATACGCGTATATGAGCGAAAAATCGTATATACGATATGAAAGAATGTTAAAAACTTTGATTCCAATATAAAATAGATGTTTGATCTTATGAAATGCAATTTTCTGAATCGATTGGTAACATTTTTCTAACTGTGGCACAAGTATTATTAAAGATTTCACGATTTTATCTTCGCATATACCGAAATTCGCGTATGTCGATTACGTTTTTCGACAATTATCATATGAAAACGCGTATTAAAACATAGTAAAAACGTTATATTCTTGTTATATTCTTTATTCTGCATCGATAGAATATAAAATCATTGAAATTGAACGAGATTTCAAGTTTTCGTTTTTCGACGATACGCGTATATGAGCGAAAAATCGTATATACGATATGAAAGAATGTTAAAAACTTTGATTCCAATATAAAATAGATGTTTGATCTTATGAAATGCAATGTTCTGAATCGATTGGTAACATTTTTCTAACTGTGGCACAAGTATTATTAAAGATTTCACGATTTTATCTTCGCATATACCGAAATTCGCGTATGTCGATTACGTTTTTCGACAATTATCATATGAAAATGCGTATTTAAACATAGTAAAAACGTTATATTCTTGTTATATTCTTTATTCTGCATCGATAGAATATAAAATCATTGAAATTGAACGAGATTTCAAGTTTTCGTTTTTCGACGATACGCGTATATGAGCGAAAAATCGTATATACGCTATGAAAGAATGTTAAAAACTTTGATTCCAATATAAAATAGATGTTTGATCTTATGAAATGCAATGTTCTGAATCGATTGGTAACATTTTTCTAACTGTGGCACAAGTATTATTAAAGATTTTACGATTTTATCTTCGCATATACCGAAATTCGCGTATGTCGATTACGTTTTTCGACAATTATCATATGAAAACGCGTATTTAAACATAGTAAAAACGTTATATTCTTGTTATATTCTTTATTCTGCATCGATAGAATATAAAATCATTGAAAATGAACGAGATTTCAAGTTTTCGTTTTTCGACGATACGCGTATATGAGCGAAAAATCGTATATACGATATGAAAGAATGTTAAAAACTTTGATTCCAATATAAAATAGATGTTTGATCTTATGAAATGCAATGTTCTGAATCGATTGGTAACATTTTTCTAACTGTGGCACAAGTATTATTAAAGATTTCACGATTTTATCTTCGCATATACCGAAATTCGCGTATGTCGATTACGTTTTTCGACAATTATCATATGAAAACGCGTATTTAAACATAGTAAAAACGTTATATTCTTGTTATATTCTTTATTCTGCATCGATAGAATATAAAATCATTGAAATTGAACGAGATTTCAAGTTTTCGTTTTTCGACGATACGCGTATATGAGCGAAAAATCGTATATACGATATGAAAGAATGTTAAAAACTTTGATTCCAATATAAAATAGATGTTTGATCTTATGAAATGCAATGTTCTGAATCGATTGGTAACATTTTTCTAACTGTGGCACAAGTATTATTAAAGATTTCACGATTTTATCTTCGCATATACCGAAATTCGCGTATGTCGATTACGTTTTTCGACAATTATCATATGAAAACGCGTATTTAAACATAGTAAAAACGTTATATTCTTGTTATATTCTTTATTCTGCATCGATAGAATATAAAATCATTGAAATTGAACGAGATTTCAAGTTTTCGTTTTTCGACGATACGCGTATATGAGCGAAAAATCGTATATACGATATGAAAGAATGTTAAAAACTTTGATTCCAATATAAAATAGATGTTTGATCTTATGAAATGCAATGTTCTGAATCGATTGGTAACATTTTTCTAACTGTGGCACAAGTATTATTAAAGATTTCACGATTTTATCTTCGCATATACCGAAATTCGCGTATGTCGATTACGTTTTTCGACAATTATCATATGAAAACGCGTATTTAAACATAGTAAAAACGTTATATTCTTGTTATATTCTTTATTCTGCATCGATAGAATATAAAATCATTGAAATTGAACGAGATTTCAAGTATTCGTTTTTCGACGATACGCGTATATGAGCGAAAAATCGTATATACGATATGAAAGAATGTTAAAAACTTTGATTCCAATATAAAATAGATGTTTGATCTTATGAAATGCAATGTTCTGAATCGATTGGTAACATTTTTCTAACTGTGGCACAAGTATTATTAAAGATTTCACGATTTTATCTTCGCATATACCGAAATTCGCGTATGTCGATTACGTTTTTCGACAATTATCATATGAAAACGCGTATTTAAACATAGTAAAAACTTTATATTCTTGTTATATTCTTTATTCTGCATCGATAGAATATAAAATCATTGAAATTGAACGAGATTTCAAGTTTTCGTTTTTCGACGATACGCGTATATGAGCGAAAAAACGTATATACGATATGAAAGAATGTTAAAAACTTTGATTCCAATATAAAATAGATGTTTGATCTTATGAAATGCAATGTTCTGAATCGATTGGTAACATTTTTCTAACTGTGGCACAAGTATTATTAAAGATTTCACGATTTTATCTTCGCATATACCGAAATTCGCGTATGTCGATTACGTTTTTCGACAATTATCATATGAAAACGCGTATTTAAACATAGTAAAAACGTTATATTCTTGTTATATTCTTTATTCTGCATCGATAGAATATAAAATCATTGAAATTGAACGAGATTTCAAGTTTTCGTTTTTCGACGATACGCGTATATGAGCGAAAAATCGTATATACGCTATGAAAGAATGTTAAAAACTTTGATTCCAATATAAAATAGATGTTTGATCTTATGAAATGCAATGTTCTGAATCGATTGGTAACATTTTTCTAACTGTGGCACAAGTATTATTAAAGATTTCACGATTTTATCTTCGCATATACCGAAATTCGCGTATGTCGATTACGTTTTTCGACAATTATCATATGAAAACGCGTATTTAAACATATTAAAAACGTTATATTCTTGTTATATTCTTTATTCTGCATCGATAGAATATAAAATCATTGAAATTGAACGAGATTTCAAGTTTTCGTTTTTCGACGATACGCGTATATGAGCGAAAAATCGTATATACGATATGAAAGAATGTTAAAAACTTTGATTCCAATATAAAATAGATGTTTGATCTTATGAAATGCAATGTTCTGAATCGATTGGTAACATTTTTCTAACTGTGGCACAAGTATTATTAAAGATTTCACGATTTTATCTTCGCATATACCGAAATTCGCGTATGTCGATTACGTTTTTCGACAATTATCATATGAAAACGCGTATTTAAACATAGTAAAAACGTTATATTCTTGTTATATTCTTTATTCTGCATCGATAGAATATAAAATCATTGAAATTGAACGAGATTTCAAGTTTTCGTTTTTCGACGATACGCGTATATGAGCGAAAAATCGTATATACGATATGAAAGAATGTTAAAAACTTTGATTCCAATATAAAATAGATGTTTGATCTTATGAAATGCAATGTTCTGAATCGATTGGTAACATTTTTCTAACTGTGGCACAAGTATTATTAAAGATTTCACGATTTTATCTTCGCATATACCGAAATTCGCGTATGTCGATTACGTTTTTCGACAATTATCATATGAAAACGCGTATTTAAACATAGTAAAAACGTTATATTCTTGTTATATTCTTTATTCTGCATCGATAGAATATAAAATCATTGAAATTGAACGAGATTTCAAGTTTTCGTTTTTCGACGATACGCGTATATGAGCGAAAAATCGTATATACGATATGAAAGAATGTTAAAAACTTTGATTCCAATATAAAATAGATGTTTGATCTTATGAAATGCAATGTTCTGAATCGATTGGTAACATTTTTCTAACTGTGGCACAAGTATTATTAAAGATTTCACGATTTTATCTTCGCATATACCGAAATTCGCGTATGTCGATTACGTTTTTCGACAATTATCATATGAAAACGCGTATTTAAACATAGTAAAAACGTTATATTCTTGTTATATTCTTTATTCTGCATCGATAGAATATAAAATCATTGAAATTGAACGAGATTTCAAGTTTTCGTTTTTCGACGATACGCGTATATGAGCGAAAAATCGTATATACGATATGAAAGAATGTTAAAAACTTTGATTCCAATATAAAATAGATATTTGATCTTATGAAATGCAATGTTCTGAATCGATTGGTAACATTTTTCTAACTGTGGCACAAGTATTATTAAAGATTTCACGATTTTATCTTCGCATATACCGAAATTCGCGTATGTCGATTACGTTTTTCGACAATTATCATATGAATACGCGTATTTAAACATAGTAAAAACGTTATATTCTTGTTATATTCTTTATTCTGCATCGATAGAATATAAAATCATTGAAATTGAACGAGATTTCAAGTTTTCGTTTTTCGACGATACGCGTATATGAGCGAAAAATCGTATATACGATATGAAAAAATGTTAAAAACTTTGATTCCAATATAAAATAGATGTTTGATCTTATGAAATGCAATGTTCTGAATCGATTGGTAACATTTTTCTAACTGTGGCACAAGTATTATTAAAGATTTCACGATTTTATCTTCGCATATACCGAAATTCGCGTATGTCGATTACGTTTTTCGACAATTATCATATGAAAACGCGTATTTAAACATAGTAAAAACGTTATATTCTTGTTATATTCTTTATTCTGCATCGATAGAATATAAAATCATTGAAATTGAACGAGATTTCAAGTTTTCGTTTTTCGACGATACGCGTATATGAGCGAAAAATCGTATATACGATATGAAAGAATGTTAAAAACTTTGATTCCAATATAAAATAGATGTTTGATCTTATGAAATGCAATGTTCTGAATCGATTGGTAACATTTTTCTAACTGTGGCACAAGTATTATTAAAGATTTCACGATTTTATCTTCGCATATACCGAAATTCGCGTATGTCGATTACGTTTTTCGACAATTATCATATGAAAACGCGTATTTAAACATAGTAAAAACGTTATATTCTTGTTATATTCTTTATTCTGCATCGATAGAATATAAAATCATTGAAATTGAACGAGATTTCAAGTTTTCGTTTTTCGACGATACGCGTATATGAGCGAAAAATCGTATATACGATATGAAAGAATGTTAAAAACTTTGATTCCAATATAAAATAGATGTTTGATCTTATGAAATGCAATGTTCTGAATCGATTGGTAACATTTTTCTAACTGTGGCACAAGTATTATTAAAGATTTCACGATTTTATCTTCGCATATACCGAAATTCGCGTATGTCGATTACGTTTTTCGACAATTATCATATGAAAACGCGTATTTAAACATATTAAAAACGTTATATTCTTGTTATATTCTTTATTCTGCATCGATAGAATATAAAATCATTGAAATTGAACGAGATTTCAAGTTTTCGTTTTTCGACGATACGCGTATATGAGCGAAAAATCGTATATACGATATGAAAGAATGTTAAAAACTTTGATTCCAATATAAAATAGATGTTTGATCTTATGAAATGCAATGTTCTGAATCGATTGGTAACATTTTTCTAACTGTGGCACAAGTATTATTAAAGATTTTACGATTTCATCTTCGCATATACCGAAATTCGCGTATGTCGATTACGTTTTTCGGCAATTATCATATGAAAACGCGTATTTAAACATAGTAAAAACGTTATATTCTTGTTATATTCTTTATTCTGCATCGATAGAATATAAAATCATTGAAATTGAACGAGATTTCAAGTTTTCGTTTTTCGACGATACGCGTATATGAGCGAAAAATCGTATATACGATATGAAAGAATGTTAAAAACTTTGATTCCAATATAAAATAGATGTTTGATCTTATGAAATGCAATGTTCTGAATCGATTGGTAACATTTTTCTAACTGTGGCACAAGTATTATTAAAGATTTTACGATTTTATCTTCGCATATACCGAAATTCGCGTATGTCGATTACGTTTTTCGGCAATTATCATATGAAAACGCGTATTTAAACATAGTAAAAACGTTATATTCTTGTTATATTCTTTATTCTGCATCGATAGAATATAAAATCATTGAAATTGAACGAGATTTCAAGTTTTCGTTTTTCGACGATACGCGTATATGAGCGAAAAATCGTATATACGATATGAAAGAATGTTAAAAACTTTGATTCCAATATAAAATAGATGTTTGATCTTATGAAATGCAATGTTCTGAATCGATTGGTAACATTTTTCTAACTGTGGCACAAGTATTATTAAAGATTTCACGATTTTATCTTCGCATATACCGAAATTCGCGTATGTCGATTACGTTTTTCGACAATTATCATATGAAAACGCGTATTTAAACATAGTAAAAACGTTATATTCTTGTTATATTCTTTATTCTGCATCGATAGAATATAAAATCATTGAAATTGAACGAGATTTCAAGTTTTCGTTTTTTGACGATACGCGTATATGAGCGAAAAATCGTATATACGATATGAAAGAATGTTAAAAACTTTGATTCCAATATAAAATAGATGTTTGATCTTATGAAATGCAATGTTCTGAATCGATTGGTAACATTTTTCTAACTGTGGCACAAGTATTATTAAAGATTTCACGATTTTATCTTCGCATATACCGAAATTCGCGTATGTCGATTACGTTTTTCGACAATTATCATATGAAAACGCGTATTTAAACATAGTAAAAACGTTATATTCTTGTTATATTCTTTATTCTGCATCGATAGAATATAAAATCATTGAAATTGAACGAGATTTCAAGTTGTCGTTTTTCGACGATACGCGTATATGAGCGAAAAATCGTATATACGATATGAAAGAATGTTAAAAACTTTGATTCCAATATAAAATAGATGTTTGATCTTATGAAATGCAATGTTCTGAATCGATTGGTAACATTTTTCTAACTGTGGCACAAGTATTATTAAAGATTTCACGATTTTATCTTCGCATATACCGAAATTCGCGTATGTCGATTACGTTTTTCGACAATTATCATATGAAAACGCGTATTTAAACATAGTAAAAACGTTATATTCTTGTTATATTCTTTATTCTGCATCGATAGAATATAAAATCATTGAAATTGAACGAGATTTCAAGTTTTCGTTTTTCGACGATACGCGTATATGAGCGAAAAATCGTATATACGATATGAAAGAATGTTAAAAACTTTGATTCCAATATAAAATAGATGTTTGATCTTATGAAATGCAATGTTCTGAATCGATTGGTAACATTTTTCTAACTGTGGCACAAGTATTATTAAAGATTTCACGATTTTATCTTCGCATATACCGAAATTCGCGTATGTCGATTACGTTTTTCGACAATTATCATATGAAAACGCGTATTTAAACATAGTAAAAACGTTATATTCTTGTTATATTCTTTATTCTGCATCGATAGAATATAAAATCATTGAAATTGAACGAGATTTCAAGTTTTCGTTTTTCGACGATACGCGTATATGAGCGAAAAATCGTATATACGATATGAAAGAATGTTAAAAACTTTGATTCCAATATAAAATAGATGTTTGATCTTATGAAATGCAATGTTCTGAATCGATTGGTAACATTTTTCTAACTGTGGCACAAGTATTATTAAAGATTTCACGATTTTATCTTCGCATATACCGAAATTCGCGTATGTCGATTACGTTTTTCGACAATTATCATATGAAAACGCGTATTTAAACATAGTAAAAACGTTATATTCTTGTTATATTCTTTATTCTGCATCGATAGAATATAAAATCATTGAAATTGAACGAGATTTCAAGTTTTCGTTTTTCGACGATACGCGTATATGAGCGAAAAATCGTATATACGATATGAAAGAATGTTAAAAACTTTGATTCCAATATAAAATAGATGTTTGATCTTATGAAATGCAATGTTCTGAATCGATTGGTAACATTTTTCTAACTGTGGCACAAGAATTATTAAAGATTTCACGATTTTATCTTCGCATATACCGAAATTCGCGTATGTCGATTACGTTTTTCGACAATTATCATATGAAAACGCGTATTTAAACATAGTAAAAACGTTATATTCTTGTTATATTCTTTATTCTGCATCGATAGAATATAAAATCAATGAAATTGAACGAGATTTCAAGTTTTCGTTTTTCGACGATACGCGTATATGAGCGAAAAATCGTATATACGATATGAAAGAATGTTAAAAACTTTGATTCCAATATAAAATAGATGTTTGATCTTATGAAATGCAATGTTCTGAATCGATTGGTAACATTTTTCTAACTGTGGCACAAGTATTATTAAAGATTTCACGATTTTATCTTCGCATATACCGAAATTCGCGTATGTCGATTACGTTTTTCGACAATTATCATATGAAAACGCGTATTTAAACATAGTAAAAACGTTATATTCTTGTTATATTCTTTATTCTGCATCGATAGAATATAAAATCATTGAAATTGAACGAGATTTCAAGTTTTCGTTTTTCGACGATACGCGTATATGAGCGAAAAATCGTATATACGATATGAAAGAATGTTAAAAACTTTGATTCCAATATAAAATAGATGTTTGATCTTATGAAATGCAATGTTCTGAATCGATTGGTAACATTTTTCTAACTGTGGCACAAGTATTATTAAAGATTTCACGATTTTATCTTCGCATATACCGAAATTCGCGTATGTCGATTACGTTTTTCGACAATTATCATATGAAAACGCGTATTTAAACATAGTAAAAACGTTATATTCTTGTTATATTCTTTATTCTGCATCGATAGAATATAAAATCATTGAAATTGAACGAGATTTCAAGTTTTCGTTTTTCGACGATACGCGTATATGAGCGAAAAATCGTATATACGATATGAAAGAATGTTAAAAACTTTGATTCCAATATAAAATAGATGTTTGATCTTATGAAATGCAATGTTCTGAATCGATTGGTAACATTTTTCTAACTGTGGCACAAGTATTATTAAAGATTTCACGATTTTATCTTCGCATATACCGAAATTCGCGTATGTCGATTACGTTTTTCGACAATTATCATATGAAAACGCGTATTTAAACATAGTAAAAACGTTATATTCTTGTTATATTCTTTATTCTGCATCGATAGAATATAAAATCATTGAAATTGAACGAGATTTCAAGTTTTCGTTTTTCGACGATACGCGTATATGAGCGAAAAATCGTATATACGCTATGAAAGAATGTTAAAAACTTTGATTCCAATATAAAATAGGTGTTTGATCTTATGAAATGCAATGTTCTGAATCGATTGGTAACATTTTTCTAACTTTGGCACAAGTATTATTAAAGATTTCACGATTTTATCTTCGCATATACCGAAATTCGCGTATGTCGATTACGTTTTTCGACAATTATCATATGAAAACGCGTATTTAAACATAGTAAAAACGTTATATTCTTGTTATATTCTTTATTCTGCATCGATAGAATATAAAATCATTGCAATTGAACGAGATTTCAAGTTTTCGTTTTTCGACGATACGCGTATATGAGCGAAAAATCGTATATACGATATGAAAGAATGTTAAAAACTTTGATTCCAATATAAAATAGATGTTTGATCTTATGAAATGCAATGTTCTGAATCGATTGGTAACATTTTTCTAACTGTGGCACAAGTATTATTAAAGATTTTACGATTTTATCTTCGCATATACCGAAATTCGCGTATGTCGATTACGTTTTTCGGCAATTATCATATGAAAACGCGTATTTAAACATAGTAAAAACGTTATATTCTTGTTATATTCTTTATTCTGCATCGATAGAATATAAAATCATTGAAATTGAACGAGATTTCAAGTTTTCGTTTTTCGACGATACGCGTATATGAGCGAAAAATCGTATATACGATATGAAAGAATGTTAAAAACTTTGATTCCAATATAAAATAGATGTTTGATCTTATGAAATGCAATGTTCTGAATCGATTGGTAACATTTTTCTAACTGTGGCACAAGTATTATTAAAGATTTCACGATTTTATCTTCGCATATACCGAAATTCGCGTATGTCGATTACGTTTTTCGACAATTATCATATGAAAACGCGTATTTAAACATAGTAAAAACGTTATATTCTTGTTATATTCTTTATTCTGCATCGATAGAATATAAAATCATTGAAATTGAACGAGATTTCAAGTTTTCGTTTTTTGACGATACGCGTATATGAGCGAAAAATCGTATATACGATATGAAAGAATGTTAAAAACTTTGATTCCAATATAAAATAGATGTTTGATCTTATGAAATGCAATGTTCTGAATCGATTGGTAACATTTTTCTAACTGTGGCACAAGTATTATTAAAGATTTCACGATTTTATCTTCGCATATACCGAAATTCGCGTATGTCGATTACGTTTTTCGACAATTATCATATGAAAACGCGTATTTAAACATAGTAAAAACGTTATATTCTTGTTATATTCTTTATTCTGCATCGATAGAATATAAAATCATTGAAATTGAACGAGATTTCAAGTTTTCGTTTTTCGACGATACGCGTATATGAGCGAAAAATCGTATATACGATATGAAAGAATGTTAAAAACTTTGATTCCAATATAAATTAGATGTTTGATCTTATGAAATGCAATGTTCTGAATCGATTGGTAACATTTTTCTAACTGTGGCACAAGTATTATTAAAGATTTCACGATTTTATCTTCGCATATACCGAAATTCGCGTATGTCGATTACGTTTTTCGACAATTATCATATGAAAACGCGTATTTAAACATAGTAAAAACGTTATATTCTTGTTATATTCTTTATTCTGCATCGATAGAATATAAAATCATTGAAATTGAACGAGATTTCAAGTTTTCGTTTTTCGACGATACGCGTATATGAGCGAAAAATCGTATATACGATATGAAAGAATGTTAAAAACTTTGATTCCAATATAAAATAGATGTTTGATCTTATGAAATGCAATGTTCTGAATCGATTGGTAACATTTTTCTAACTGTGGCACAAGTATTATTAAAGATTTCACGATTTTATCTTCGCATATACCGAAATTCGCGTATGTCGATTACGTTTTTCGACAATTATCATATGAAAACGCGTATTTAAACATAGTACAAACGTTATATTCTTGTTATATTCTTTATTCTGCATCGATAGAATATAAAATCATTGAAATTGAACGAGATTTCAAGTTTTCGTTTTTCGACGATACGCGTATATGAGCGAAAAATCGTATATACGATATGAAAGAATGTTAAAAACTTTGATTCCAATATAAAATAGATGTTTGATCTTATGAAATGCAATGTTCTGAATCGATTGGTAACATTTTTCTAACTGTGGCACAAGTATTATTAAAGATTTCACGATTTTATCTTCGCATATACCGAAATTCGCGTATGTCGATTACGTTTTTCGACAATTATCATATGAAAACGCGTATTTAAACATAGTAAAAACGTTATATTCTTGTTATATTCTTTATTCTGCATCGATAGAATATAAAATCATTGAAATTGAACGAGATTTCAAGTTTTCGTTTTTCGACGATACGCGTATATGAGCGAAAAATCGTATATACGATATGAAAGAATGTTAAAAACTTTGATTCCAATATAAAATAGATGTTTGATCTTATGAAATGCAATGTTCTGAATCGATTGGTAACATTTTTCTAACTGTGGCACAAGAATTATTAAAGATTTCACGATTTTATCTTCGCATATACCGAAATTCGCGTATGTCGATTACGTTTTTCGACAATTATCATATGAAAACGCGTATTTAAACATAGTAAAAACGTTATATTCTTGTTATATTCTTTATTCTGCATCGATAGAATATAAAATCAATGAAATTGAACGAGATTTCAAGTTTTCGTTTTTCGACGATACGCGTATATGAGCGAAAAATCGTATATACGATATGAAAGAATGTTAAAAACTTTGATTCCAATATAAAATAGATGTTTGATCTTATGAAATGCAATGTTCTGAATCGATTGGTAACATTTTTCTAACTGTGGCACAAGTATTATTAAAGATTTCACGATTTTATCTTCGCATATACCGAAATTCGCGTATGTCGATTACGTTTTTCGACAATTATCATATGAAAACGCGTATTTAAACATAGTAAAAACGTTATATTCTTGTTATATTCTTTATTCTGCATCGATAGAATATAAAACCATTGAAATTGAACGAGATTTCAAGTTTTCGTTTTTCGACGATACGCGTATATGAGCGAAAAATCGTATATACGATATGAAAGAATGTTAAAAACTTTAATTCCAATATAAAATAGATGTTTGATCTTATGAAATGCAATGTTCTGAATCGATTGGTAACATTTTTCTAACTGTGGCACAAGTATTATTAAAGATTTCACGATTTTATCTTCGCATATACCGAAATTCGCGTATGTCGATTACGTTTTTCGACAATTATCATATGAAAACGCGTATTTAAACATAGTAAAAACGTTATATTCTTGTTATATTCTTTATTCTGCATCGATAGAATATAAAATCATTGAAATTGAACGAGATTTCAAGTTTTCGTTTTTCGACGATACGCGTATATGAGCGAAAAATCGTATATACGATATGAAAGAATGTTAAAAACTTTGATTCCAATATAAATTAGATGTTTGATCTTATGAAATGCAATGTTCTGAATCGATTGGTAACATTTTTCTAACTGTGGCACAAGTATTATTAAAGATTTCACGATTTTATCTTCGCATATACCGAAATTCGCGTATGTCGATTACGTTTTTCGACAATTATCATATGAAAACGCGTATTTAAACATAGTAAAAACGTTATATTCTTGTTATATTCTTTATTCTGCATCGATAGAATATAAAATCATTGAAATTGAACGAGATTTCAAGTTTTCGTTTTTCGACGATACGCGTATATGAGCGAAAAATCGTATATACGATATGAAAGAATGTTAAAAACTTTGATTCCAATATAAAATAGATGTTTGATCTTATGAAATGCAATGTTCTGAATCGATTGGTAACATTTTTCTAACTGTGGCACAAGTATTATTAAAGATTTCACGATTTTATCTTCGCATATACCGAAATTCGCGTATGTCGATTACGTTTTTCGACAATTATCATATGAAAACGCGTATTTAAACATAGTAAAAACGTTATATTCTTGTTATATTCTTTATTCTGCATCGATAGAATATAAAATCATTGAAATTGAACGAGATTTCAAGTTTTCGTTTTTCGACGATACGCGTATATGAGCGAAAAATCGTATATACGCTATGAAAGAATGTTAAAAACTTTGATTCCAATATAAAATAGGTGTTTGATCTTATGAAATGCAATGTTCTGAATCGATTGGTAACATTTTTCTAACTGTGGCACAAGTATTATTAAAGATTTCACGATTTTATCTTCGCATATACCGAAATTCGCGTATGTCGATTACGTTTTTCGACAATTATCATATGAAAACGCGTATTTAAACATAGTAAAAACGTTATATTCTTGTTATATTCTTTATTCTGCATCGATAGAATATAAAATCATTGCAATTGAACGAGATTTCAAGTTTTCGTTTTTCGACGATACGCGTATATGAGCGAAAAATCGTATATACGATATGAAAGAATGTTAAAAACTTTGATTCCAATATAAATTAGATGTTTGATCTTATGAAATGCAATGTTCTGAATCGATTGGTAACATTTTTCTAACTGTGGCACAAGTATTATTAAAGATTTCACGATTTTATCTTCGCATATACCGAAATTCGCGTATGTCGATTACGTTTTTCGACAATTATCATATGAAAACGCGTATTTAAACATAGTAAAAACGTTATATTCTTGTTATATTCTTTATTCTGCATCGATAGAATATAAAATCATTGAAATTGAACGAGATTTCAAGTTTTCGTTTTTCGACGATACGCGTATATGAGCGAAAAATCGTATATACGATATGAAAGAATGTTAAAAACTTTGATTCCAATATAAAATAGATGTTTGATCTTATGAAATGCAATGTTCTGAATCGATTGGTAACATTTTTCTAACTGTGGCACAAGTATTATTAAAGATTTCACGATTTTATCTTCGCATATACCGAAATTCGCGTATGTCGATTACGTTTTTCGACAATTATCATATGAAAACGCGTATTTAAACATAGTACAAACGTTATATTCTTGTTATATTCTTTATTCTGCATCGATAGAATATAAAATCATTGAAATTGAACGAGATTTCAAGTTTTCGTTTTTCGACGATACGCGTATATGAGCGAAAAATCGTATATACGATATGAAAGAATGTTAAAAACTTTGATTCCAATATAAAATAGATGTTTGATCTTATGAAATGCAATGTTCTGAATCGATTGGTAACATTTTTCTAACTGTGGCACAAGTATTATTAAAGATTTCACGATTTTATCTTCGCATATACCGAAATTCGCGTATGTCGATTACGTTTTTCGACAATTATCATATGAAAACGCGTATTTAAACATAGTAAAAACGTTATATTCTTGTTATATTCTTTATTCTGCATCGATAGAATATAAAATCATTGAAATTGAACGAGATTTCAAGTTTTCGTTTTTCGACGATACGCGTATATGAGCGAAAAATCGTATATACGATATGAAAGAATGTTAAAAACTTTGATTCCAATATAAAATAGATGTTTGATCTTATGAAATGCAATGTTCTGAATCGATTGGTAACATTTTTCTAACTGTGGCACAAGAATTATTAAAGATTTCACGATTTTATCTTCGCATATACCGAAATTCGCGTATGTCGATTACGTTTTTCGACAATTATCATATGAAAACGCGTATTTAAACATAGTAAAAACGTTATATTCTTGTTATATTCTTTATTCTGCATCGATAGAATATAAAATCATTGAAATTGAACGAGATTTCAAGTTTTCGTTTTTCGACGATACGCGTATATGAGCGAAAAATCGTATATACGATATGAAAGAATGTTAAAAACTTTGATTCCAATATAAAATAGATGTTTGATCTTATGAAATGCAATGTTCTGAATCGATTGGTAACATTTTTCTAACTGTGGCACAAGTATTATTAAAGATTTCACGATTTTATCTTCGCATATACCGAAATTCGCGTATGTCGATTACGTTTTTCGACAATTATCATATGAAAACGCGTATTTAAACATAGTAAAAACGTTATATTCTTGTTATATTCTTTATTCTGCATCGATAGAATATAAAACCATTGAAATTGAACGAGATTTCAAGTTTTCGTTTTTCGACGATACGCGTATATGAGCGAAAAATCGTATATACGATATGAAAGAATGTTAAAAACTTTAATTCCAATATAAAATAGATGTTTGATCTTATGAAATGCAATGTTCTGAATCGATTGGTAACATTTTTCTAACTGTGGCACAAGTATTATTAAAGATTTCACGATTTTATCTTCGCATATACCGAAATTCGCGTATGTCGATTACGTTTTTCGGCAATTATCATATGAAAACGCGTATTTAAACATAGTAAAAACGTTATATTCTTGTTATATTCTTTATTCTGCATCGATAGAATATAAAATCATTGAAATTGAACGAGATTTCAAGTTTTCGTTTTTCGACGATACGCGTATATGAGCGAAAAATCTTATATACGATATGAAAGAATGTTAAAAACTTTGATTCCAATATAAAATAGATGTTTGATCTTATGAAATGCAATGTTCTGAATCGATTGGTAACATTTTTCTAACTGTGGCACAAGTATTATTAAAGATTTCACGATTTTATCTTCGCATATACCGAAATTCGCGTATGTCGATTACGTTTTTCGACAATTATCATATGAAAACGCGTATTTAAACATAGTAAAAACGTTATATTCTTGTTATATTCTTTATTCTGCATCGATAGAATATAAAATCATTGAAATTGAACGAGATTTCAAGTTTTCGTTTTTCGACGATACGCGTATATGAGCGAAAAATCGTATATACGATATGAAAGAATGTTAAAAACTTTGATTCCAATATAAAATAGATGTTTGATCTTATGAAATGCAATGTTCTGAATCGATTGGTAACATTTTTCTAACTGTGGCACAAGTATTATTAAAGATTTCACGATTTTATCTTCGCATATACCGAAATTCGCGTATGTCGATTACGTTTTTCGACAATTATCATATGAAAACGCGTATTTAAACATAGTAAAAACGTTATATTCTTGTTATATTCTTTATTCTGCATCGATAGAATATAAAATCATTGAAATTGAACGAGATTTCAAGTTTTCGTTTTTCGACGATACGCGTATATGAGCGAAAAATCGTATATACGATATGAAAGAATGTTAAAAACTTTGATTCCAATATAAAATAGATGTTTGATCTTATGAAATGCAATGTTCTGAATCGATTGGTAACATTTTTCTAACTGTGGCACGAGTATTATTAAAGATTTCACGATTTTATCTTCGCATATACCGAAATTCGCGTATGTCGATTACGTTTTTCGACAATTATCATATGAAAACGCGTATTTAAACATAGTAAAAACGTTATATTCTTGTTATATTCTTTATTCTGCATCGATAGAATATAAAATCATTGAAATTGAACGAGATTTCAAGTTTTCGTTTTTCGACGATACGCGTATATGAGCGAAAAATCGTATATACGATATGAAAGAATGTTAAAAACTTTGATTCCAATATAAAATAGATGTTTGATCTTATGAAATGCAATGTTCTGAATCGATTGGTAACATTTTTCTAACTGTGGCACAAGTATTATTAAAGATTTCACGATTTTATCTTCGCATATACCGAAATTCGCGTATGTCGATTACGTTTTTCGACAATTATCATATGAAAACGCGTATTTAAACATAGTAAAAACGTTATATTCTTGTTATATTCTTTATTCTGCATCGATAGAATATAAAATCATTGAAATTGAACGAGATTTCAAGTTTTCGTTTTTCGACGATACGCGTATATGAGCGAAAAATCGTATATACGATATGAAAGAATGTTAAAAACTTTGATTCCAATATAAATTAGATGTTTGATCTTATGAAATGCAATGTTCTGAATCGATTGGTAACATTTTTCTAACTGTGGCACAAGTATTATTAAAGATTTCACGATTTTATCTTCGCATATACCGAAATTCGCGTATGTCGATTACGTTTTTCGACAATTATCATATGAAAACGCGTATTTAAACATAGTAAAAACGTTATATTCTTGTTATATTCTTTATTCTGCATCGATAGAATATAAAATCATTGAAATTGAACGAGATTTCAAGTTTTCGTTTTTCGACGATACGCGTATATGAGCGAAAAATCGTATATACGATATGAAAGAATGTTAAAAACTTTGATTCCAATATAAAATAGATGTTTGATCTTATGAAATGCAATGTTCTGAATCGATTGGTAACATTTTTCTAACTGTGGCACAAGTATTATTAAAGATTTCACGATTTTATCTTCGCATATACCGAAATTCGCGTATGTCGATTACGTTTTTCGACAATTATCATATGAAAACGCGTATTTAAACATAGTAAAAACGTTATATTCTTGTTATATTCTTTATTCTGCATCGATAGAATATAAAATCATTGAAATTGAACGAGATTTCAAGTTTTCGTTTTTCGACGATACGCGTATATGAGCGAAAAATCGTATATACGCTATGAAAGAATGTTAAAAACTTTGATTCCAATATAAAATAGGTGTTTGATCTTATGAAATGCAATGTTCTGAATCGATTGGTAACATTTTTCTAACTGTGGCACAAGTATTATTAAAGATTTCACGATTTTATCTTCGCATATACCGAAATTCGCGTATGTCGATTACGTTTTTCGACAATTATCATATGAAAACGCGTATTTAAACATAGTAAAAACGTTATATTCTTGTTATATTCTTTATTCTGCATCGATAGAATATAAAATCATTGCAATTGAACGAGATTTCAAGTTTTCGTTTTTCGACGATACGCGTATATGAGCGAAAAATCGTATATACGATATGAAAGAATGTTAAAAACTTTGATTCCAATATAAAATAGATGTTTGATCTTATGAAATGCAATGTTCTGAATCGATTGGTAACATTTTTCTAACTGTGGCACAAGTATTATTAAAGATTTCACGATTTTATCTTCGCATATACCGAAATTCGCGTATGTCGATTACGTTTTTCGACAATTATCATATGAAAACGCGTATTTAAACATATTAAAAACGTTATATTCTTGTTATATTCTTTATTCTGCATCGATAGAATATAAAATCATTGAAATTGAACGAGATTTCAAGTTTTCGTTTTTCGACGATACGCGTATATGAGCGAAAAATCGTATATACGATATGAAAGAATGTTAAAAACTTTGATTCCAATATAAAATAGATGTTTGATCTTATGAAATGCAATGTTCTGAATCGATTGGTAACATTTTTCTAACTGTGGCACAAGTATTATTAAAGATTTCACGATTTTATCTTCGCATATACCGAAATTCGCGTATGTCGATTACGTTTTTCGACAATTATCATATGAAAACGCGTATTTAAACATAGTAAAAACGTTATATTCTTGTTATATTCTTTATTCTGCATCGATAGAATATAAAATCATTGAAATTGAACGAGATTTCAAGTTTTCGTTTTTCGACGATACGCGTATATGAGCGAAAAATCGTATATACGATATGAAAGAATGTTAAAAACTTTGATTCCAATATAAAATAGATGTTTGATCTTATGAAATGCAATGTTCTGAATCGATTGGTAACATTTTTCTAACTGTGGCACAAGTATTATTAAAGATTTCACGATTTTATCTTCGCATATACCGAAATTCGCGTATGTCGATTACGTTTTTCGACAATTATCATATGAAAACGCGTATTTAAACATAGTAAAAACGTTATATTCTTGTTATATTCTTTATTCTGCATCGATAGAATATAAAATCATTGAAATTGAACGAGATTTCAAGTTTTCGTTTTTCGACGATACGCGTATATGAGCGAAAAATCGTATATACGATATGAAAGAATGTTAAAAACTTTGATTCCAATATAAAATAGATGTTTGATCTTATGAAATGCAATGTTCTGAATCGATTGGTAACATTTTTCTAACTGTGGCACAAGTATTATTAAAGATTTCACGATTTTATCTTCGCATATACCGAAATTCGCGTATGTCGATTACGTTTTTCGACAATTATCATATGAAAACGCGTATTTAAACATAGTAAAAACGTTATATTCTTGTTATATTCTTTATTCTGCATCGATAGAATATAAAATCATTGAAATTGAACGAGATTTCAAGTTTTCGTTTTTCGACGATACGCGTATATGAGCGAAAAATCGTATATACGATATGAAAGAATGTTAAAAACTTTGATTCCAATATAAAATAGATGTTTGATCTTATGAAATGCAATGTTCTGAATCGATTGGTAACATTTTTCTAACTGTGGCACAAGTATTATTAAAGATTTCACGATTTTATCTTCGCATATACCGAAATTTGCGTATGTCGATTACGTTTTTCGACAATTATCATATGAAAACGCGTATTTAAACATAGTAAAAACGTTATATTCTTGTTATATTCTTTATTCTGCATCGATAGAATATAAAATCATTGAAATTGAACGAGATTTCAAGTTTTCGTTTTTCGACGATACGCGTATATGAGCGAAAAATCGTATATACGCTATGAAAGAATGTTAAAAACTTTGATTCCAATATAAAATAGGTGTTTGATCTTATGAAATGCAATGTTCTGAATCGATTGGTAACATTTTTCTAACTGTGGCACAAGTATTATTAAAGATTTCACGATTTTATCTTCGCATATACCGAAATTCGCGTATGTCGATTACGTTTTTCGACAATTATCATATGAAAACGCGTATTTAAACATAGTAAAAACGTTATATTCTTGTTATATTCTTTATTCTGCATCGATAGAATATAAAATCATTGCAATTGAACGAGATTTCAAGTTTTCGTTTTTCGACGATACGCGTATATGAGCGAAAAATCGTATATACGATATGAAAGAATGTTAAAAACTTTGATTCCAATATAAAATAGATGTTTGATCTTATGAAATGCAATGTTCTGAATCGATTGGTAACATTTTTCTAACTGTGGCACAAGTATTATTAAAGATTTTACGATTTCATCTTCGCATATACCGAAATTCGCGTATGTCGATTACGTTTTTCGGCAATTATCATATGAAAACGCGTATTTAAACATAGTAAAAACGTTATATTCTTGTTATATTCTTTATTCTGCATCGATAGAATATAAAATCATTGAAATTGAACGAGATTTCAAGTTTTCGTTTTTCGACGATACGCGTATATGAGCGAAAAATCGTATATACGATATGAAAGAATGTTAAAAACTTTGATTCCAATATAAAATAGATATTTGATCTTATGAAATGCAATGTTCTGAATCGATTGGTAACATTTTTCTAACTGTGGCACAAGTATTATTAAAGATTTTACGATTTTATCTTCGCATATACCGAAATTCGCGTATGTCGATTACGTTTTTCGGCAATTATCATATGAAAACGCGTATTTAAACATAGTAAAAACGTTATATTCTTGTTATATTCTTTATTCTGCATCGATAGAATATAAAATCATTGAAATTGAACGAGATTTCAAGTTTTCGTTTTTCGACGATACGCGTATATGAGCGAAAAATCGTATATACGATATGAAAGAATGTTAAAAACTTTGATTCCAATATAAAATAGATGTTTGATCTTATGAAATGCAATGTTCTGAATCGATTGGTAACATTTTTCTAACTGTGGCACAAGTATTATTAAAGATTTCACGATTTTATCTTCGCATATACCGAAATTCGCGTATGTCGATTACGTTTTTCGACAATTATCATATGAAAACGCGTATTTAAACATAGTAAAAACGTTATATTCTTGTTATATTCTTTATTCTGCATCGATAGAATATAAAATCATTGAAATTGAACGAGATTTCAAGTTTTCGTTTTTTGACGATACGCGTATATGAGCGAAAAATCGTATATACGATATGAAAGAATGTTAAAAACTTTGATTCCAATATAAAATAGATGTTTGATCTTATGAAATGCAATGTTCTGAATCGATTGGTAACATTTTTCTAACTGTGGCACAAGTATTATTAAAGATTTCACGATTTTATCTTCGCATATACCGAAATTCGCGTATGTCGATTACGTTTTTCGACAATTATCATATGAAAACGCGTATTTAAACATAGTAAAAACGTTATATTCTTGTTATATTCTTTATTCTGCATCGATAGAATATAAAATCATTGAAATTGAACGAGATTTCAAGTTTTCGTTTTTCGACGATACGCGTATATGAGCGAAAAATCGTATATACGATATGAAAGAATGTTAAAAACTTTGATTCCAATATAAAATAGATGTTTGATCTTATGAAATGCAATGTTCTGAATCGATTGGTAACATTTTTCTAACTGTGGCACAAGTATTATTAAAGATTTCACGATTTTATCTTCGCATATACCGAAATTCGCGTATGTCGATTACGTTTTTCGACAATTATCATATGAAAACGCGTATTTAAACATAGTAAAAACGTTATATTCTTGTTATATTCTTTATTCTGCATCGATAGAATATAAAATCATTGAAATTGAACGAGATTTCAAGTTTTCGTTTTTCGACGATACGCGTATATGAGCGAAAAATCGTATATACGATATGAAAGAATGTTAAAAACTTTGATTCCAATATAAAATAGATGTTTGATCTTATGAAATGCAATGTTCTGAATCGATTGGTAACATTTTTCTAACTGTGGCACAAGTATTATTAAAGATTTCACGATTTTATCTTCGCATATACCGAAATTCGCGTATGTCGATTACGTTTTTCGACAATTATCATATGAAAACGCGTATTTAAACATAGTAAAAACGTTATATTCTTGTTATATTCTTTATTCTGCATCGATAGAATATAAAATCATTGAAATTGAACGAGATTTCAAGTTTTCGTTTTTCGACGATACGCGTATATGAGCGAAAAATCGTATATACGATATGAAAGAATGTTAAAAACTTTGATTCCAATATAAAATAGATGTTTGATCTTATGAAATGCAATGTTCTGAATCGATTGGTAACATTTTTCTAACTGTGGCACAAGTATTATTAAAGATTTCACGATTTTATCTTCGCATATACCGAAATTCGCGTATGTCGATTACGTTTTTCGACAATTATCATATGAAAACGCGTATTTAAACATAGTAAAAACGTTATATTCTTGTTATATTCTTTATTCTGCATCGATAGAATATAAAATCATTGAAATTGAACGAGATTTCAAGTTTTCGTTTTTCGACGATACGCGTATATGAGCGAAAAATCGTATATACGATATGAAAGAATGTTAAAAACTTTGATTCCAATATAAAATAGATGTTTGATCTTATGAAATGCAATGTTCTGAATCGATTGGTAACATTTTTCTAACTGTGGCACAAGTATTATTAAAGATTTCACGATTTTATCTTCGCATATACCGAAATTCGCGTATGTCGATTACGTTTTTCGACAATTATCATATGAAAACGCGTATTTAAACATAGTAAAAACGTTATATTCTTGTTATATTCTTTATTCTGCATCGATAGAATATAAAATCATTGAAATTGAACGAGATTTCAAGTTTTCGTTTTTCGACGATACGCGTATATGAGCGAAAAATCGTATATACGATATGAAAGAATGTTAAAAACTTTGATTCCAATATAAAATAGATGTTTGATCTTATGAAATGCAATGTTCTGAATCGATTGGTAACATTTTTCTAACTGTGGCACAAGTATTATTAAAGATTTCACGATTTTATCTTCGCATATACCGAAATTCGCGTATGTCGATTACGTTTTTCGACAATTATCATATGAAAACGCGTATTTAAACATAGTAAAAACGTTATATTCTTGTTATATTCTTTATTCTGCATCGATAGAATATAAAATCAATGAAATTGAACGAGATTTCAAGTTTTCGTTTTTCGACGATACGCGTATATGAGCGAAAAATCGTATATACGATATGAAAGAATGTTAAAAACTTTGATTCCAATATAAATTAGATGTTTGATCTTATGAAATGCAATGTTCTGAATCGATTGGTAACATTTTTCTAACTGTGGCACAAGTATTATTAAAGATTTCACGATTTTATCTTCGCATATACCGAAATTCGCGTATGTCGATTACGTTTTTCGACAATTATCATATGAAAACGCGTATTTAAACATAGTAAAAACGTTATATTCTTGTTATATTCTTTATTCTGCATCGATAGAATATAAAATCATTGAAATTGAACGAGATTTCAAGTTTTCGTTTTTCGACGATACGCGTATATGAGCGAAAAATCGTATATACGATATGAAAGAATGTTAAAAACTTTGATTCCAATATAAAATAGATGTTTGATCTTATGAAATGCAATGTTCTGAATCGATTGGTAACATTTTTCTAACTGTGGCACAAGTATTATTAAAGATTTCACGATTTTATCTTCGCATATACCGAAATTCGCGTATGTCGATTACGTTTTTCGACAATTATCATATGAAAACGCGTATTTAAACATAGTAAAAACGTTATATTCTTGTTATATTCTTTATTCTGCATCGATAGAATATAAAATCATTGAAATTGAACGAGATTTCAAGTTTTCGTTTTTCGACGATACGCGTATATGAGCGAAAAATCGTATATACGCTATGAAAGAATGTTAAAAACTTTGATTCCAATATAAAATAGGTGTTTGATCTTATGAAATGCAATGTTCTGAATCGATTGGTAACATTTTTCTAACTGTGGCACAAGTATTATTAAAGATTTCACGATTTTATCTTCGCATATACCGAAATTCGCGTATGTCGATTACGTTTTTCGACAATTATCATATGAAAACGCGTATTTAAACATAGTAAAAACGTTATATTCTTGTTATATTCTTTATTCTGCATCGATAGAATATAAAATCATTGCAATTGAACGAGATTTCAAGTTTTCGTTTTTCGACGATACGCGTATATGAGCGAAAAATCGTATATACGATATGAAAGAATGTTAAAAACTTTGATTCCAATATAAAATAGATGTTTGATCTTATGAAATGCAATGTTCTGAATCGATTGGTAACATTTTTCTAACTGTGGCACAAGTATTATTAAAGATTTCACGATTTTATCTTCGCATATACCGAAATTCGCGTATGTCGATTACGTTTTTCGACAATTATCATATGAAAACGCGTATTTAAACATAGTAAAAACGTTATATTCTTGTTATATTCTTTATTCTGCATCGATAGAATATAAAATCATTGAAATTGAACGAGATTTCAAGTTTTCGTTTTTCGACGATACGCGTATATGAGCGAAAAATCGTATATACGATATGAAAGAATGTTAAAAACTTTGATTCCAATATAAAATAGATGTTTGATCTTATGAAATGCAATGTTCTGAATCGATTGGTAACATTTTTCTAACTGTGGCACAAGTATTATTAAAGATTTCACGATTTTATCTTCGCATATACCGAAATTCGCGTATGTCGATTACGTTTTTCGACAATTATCATATGAAAACGCGTATTTAAACATAGTAAAAACGTTATATTCTTGTTATATTCTTTATTCTGCATCGATAGAATATAAAATCATTGAAATTGAACGAGATTTCAAGTTTTCGTTTTTCAACGATACGCGTACATGAGCGAAAAATCGTATATACGATATGAAAGAATGTTAAAAACTTTGATTCCAATATAAAATAGATGTTTGATCTTATGAAATGCAATGTTCTGAATCGATTGGTAACATTTTTCTAACTGTGGCACAAGTATTATTAAAGATTTCACGATTTTATCTTCGCATATACCGAAATTCGCGTATGTCGATTACGTTTTTCGACAATTATCATATGAAAACGCGTATTTAAACATATTAAAAACGTTATATTCTTGTTATATTCTTTATTCTGCATCGATAGAATATAAAATCATTGAAATTGAACGAGATTTCAAGTTTTCGTTTTTCGACGATACGCGTATATGAGCGAAAAATCGTATATACGATATGAAAGAATGTTAAAACTTTGATTCCAATATAAAATAGATGTTTGATCTAATGAAATGCAATGTTCTGAATCGATTGGTAACATTTTTCTAACTGTGGCACAAGTATTATTAAAGATTTCACGATTTTATCTTCGCATATACCGAAATTCGCGTATGTCGATTACGTTTTTCGACAATTATCATATGAAAACGCGTATTTAAACATAGTAAAAACGTTATATTCTTGTTATATTCTTTATTCTGCATCGATAGAATATAAAATCATTGAAATTGAACGAGATTTCAAGTTTTCGTTTTTCGACGATACGCGTATATGAGCGAAAAATCGTATATACGATATGAAAGAATGTTAAAAACTTTGATTCCAATATAAAATAGATGTTTGATCTTATGAAATGCAATGTTCTGAATCGATTGGTAACATTTTTCTAACTGTGGCACAAGTATTATTAAAGATTTCACGATTTTATCTTCGCATATACCGAAATTCGCGTATGTCGATTACGTTTTTCGACAATTATCATATGAAAACGCGTATTTAAACATAGTAAAAACGTTATATTCTTGTTATATTCTTTATTCTGCATCGATAGAATATAAAATCATTGAAATTGAACGAGATTTCAAGTTTTCGTTTTTCGACGATACGCGTATATGAGCGAAAAATCGTATATACGATATGAAAGAATGTTAAAAACTTTGATTCCAATATATAATAGATGTTTGATCTTATGAAATGCAATGTTCTGAATCGATTGGTAACATTTTTCTAACTGTGGCACAAGTATTATTAAAGATTTCACGATTTTATCTTCGCATATACCGAAATTCGCGTATGTCGATTTCGTTTTTCGACAATTATCATATGAAAACGCGTATTTAAACATAGTAAAAACGTTATATTCTTGTTATATTCTTTATTCTGCATCGATAGAATATAAAATCATTGAAATTGAACGAGATTTCAAGTTTTCGTTTTTCGACGATACGCGTATATGAGCGAAAAATCGTATATACGATATGAAAGAATGTTAAAAACTTTGATTCCAATATAAAATAGATGTTTGATCTTATGAAATGCAATGTTCTGAATCGATTGGTAACATTTTTCTAACTGTGGCACAAGTATTATTAAAGATTTCACGATTTTATCTTCGCATATACCGAAATTCGCGTATGTCGATTACGTTTTTCGACAATTATCATATGAAAACGCGTATTTAAACATATTAAAAACGTTATATTCTTGTTATATTCTTTATTCTGCATCGATAGAATATAAAATCATTGAAATTGAACGAGATTTCAAGTTTTCGTTTTTCGACGATACGCGTATATGAGCGAAAAATCGTATATACGATATGAAAGAATGTTAAAAACTTTGATTCCAATATAAAATAGATGTTTGATCTTATGAAATGCAATGTTCTGAATCGATTGGTAACATTTTTCTAACTGTGGCACAAGTATTATTAAAGATTTTACGATTTTATCTTCGCATATACCGAAATTCGCGTATGTCGATTACGTTTTTCGGCAATTATCATATGAAAACTCGTATTTAAACATAGTAAAAACGTTATATTCTTGTTATATTCTTTATTCTGCATCGATAGAATATAAAATCATTGAAATTGAACGAGATTTCAAGTTTTCGTTTTTCGACGATACGCGTATATGAGCGAAAAATCGTATATACGATATGAAAGAATGTTAAAAACTTTGATTCCAATATAAAATAGATGTTTGATCTTATGAAATGCAATGTTCTGAATCGATTGGTAACATTTTTCTAACTGTGGCACAAGTATTATTAAAGATTTCACGATTTTATCTTCGCATATACCGAAATTCGCGTATGTCGATTACGTTTTTCGACAATTATCATATGAAAACGCGTATTTAAACATAGTAAAAACGTTATATTCTTGTTATATTCTTTATTCTGCATCGATAGAATATAAAATCATTGAAATTGAACGAGATTTCAAGTTTTCGTTTTTCGACGATACGCGTATATGAGCGAAAAATCGTATATACGATATGAAAGAATGTTAAAAACTTTGATTCCAATATAAAATAGATGTTTGATCTTATGAAATGCAATGTTCTGAATCGATTGGTAACATTTTTCTAACTGTGGCACAAGTATTATTAAAGATTTCACGATTTTATCTTCGCATATACCGAAATTCGCGTATGTCGATTACGTTTTTCGACAATTATCATATGAAAACGCGTATTTAAACATAGTGAAAACGTTATATTCTTGTTATATTCTTTATTCTGCATCGATAGAATATAAAATCATTGAAATTGAACGAGATTTCAAGTTTTCGTTTTTCGACGATACGCGTATATGAGCGAAAAATCGTATATACGATATGAAAGAATGTTAAAAACTTTGATTCCAATATAAAATAGATGTTTGATCTTATGAAATGCAATGTTCCGAATCGATTAGTAACATTTTTCTAACTGTGGCACAAGTATTATTAAAGATTTCACGATTTTATCTTCGCATATACCGAAATTCGCGTATGTCGATTACGTTTTTCGACAATTATCATATGAAAACGCGTATTTAAACATAGTAAAAACGTTATATTCTTGTTATATTCTTTATTCTGCATCGATAGAATATAAAATCATTGAAATTGAACGAGATTTCAAGTTTTCGTTTTTCGACGATACGCGTATATGAGCGAAAAATCGTATATACGATATGAAAGAATGTTAAAAACTTTGATTCCAATATAAATTAGATGTTTGATCTTATGAAATGCAATGTTCTGAATCGATTGGTAACATTTTTCTAACTGTGGCACAAGTATTATTAAAGATTTCACGATTTTATCTTCGCATATACCGAAATTCGCGTATGTCGATTACGTTTTTCGACAATTATCATATGAAAACGCGTATTTAAACATAGTATAAACGTTATATTCTTGTTATATTCTTTATTCTGCATCGATAGAATATAAAATCATTGAAATTGAACGAGATTTCAAGTTTTCGTTTTTCGACGATACGCGTATATGAGCGAAAAATCGTATATACGATATGAAAGAATGTTAAAAACTTTGATTCCAATATAAAATAGATGTTTGATCTTATGAAATGCAATGTTCTGAATCGATTGGTAACATTTTTCTAACTGTGGCACAAGTATTATTAAAGATTTCACGATTTTATCTTCGCATATACCGAAATTCGCGTATGTCGATTACGTTTTTCGACAATTATCATATGAAAACGCGTATTTAAACATAGTAAAAACGTTATATTCTTGTTATATTCTTTATTCTGCATCGATAGAATATAAAATCATTGAAATTGAACGAGATTTCAAGTTTTCGTTTTTCGACGATACGCGTATATGAGCGAAAAATCGTATATACGATATGAAAGAATGTTAAAAACTTTGATTCCAATATAAAATAGATGTTTGATCTTATGAAATGCAATGTTCTGAATCGATTGGTAACATTTTTCTAACTGTGGCACAAGTATTATTAAAGATTTCACGATTTTATCTTCGCATATACCGAAATTCGCGTATGTCGATTACGTTTTTCGACAATTATCATATGAAAACGCGTATTTAAACATAGTAAAAACGTTATATTCTTGTTATATTCTTTATTCTGCATCGATAGAATATACAATCATTGAAATTGAACGAGATTTCAAGTTTTCGTTTTTCGACGATACGCGTATATGAGCGAAAAATCGTATATACGATATGAAAGAATGTTAAAAACTTTGATTCCAATATAAAATAGATGTTTGATCTTATGAAATGCAATGTTCTGAATCGATTGGAAACATTTTTCTAACTGTGGCACAAGTATTATTAAAGATTTCACGATTTTATCTTCGCATATACCGAAATTCGCGTATGTCGATTACGTTTTTCGACAATTATCATATGAAAACGCGTATTTAAACATAGTAAAAACGTTATATTCTTGTTATATTCTTTATTCTGCATCGATAGAATATAAAATCATTGAAATTGAACGAGATTTCAAGTTTTCGTTTTTCGACGATACGCGTATATGAGCGAAAAATCGTATATACGATATGAAAGAATGTTAAAAACTTTGATTCCAATATAAAATAGATGTTTGATCTTATGAAATGCAATGTTCTGAATCGATTGGTAACATTTTTCTAACTGTGGCACAAGTATTATTAAAGCTTTCACGATTTTATCTTCGCATATACCGAAATTCGCGTATGTCGATTACGTTTTTCGACAATTATCATATGAAAACGCGTATTTAAACATATTAAAAACGTTATATTCTTGTTATATTCTTTATTCTGCATCGATAGAATATAAAATCATTGAAATTGAACGAGATTTCAAGTTTTCGTTTTTCGACGATACGCGTATATGAGCGAAAAATCGTATATACGATATGAAAGAATGTTAAAAACTTTGATTCCAATATAAAATAGATGTTTGATCTTATGAAATGCAATGTTCTGAATCGATTGGTAACATTTTTCTAACTGTGGCACAAGTATTATTAAAGATTTCACGATTTTATCTTCGCATATACCGAAATTCGCGTATGTCGATTACGTTTTTCGACAATTATCATATGAAAACGCGTATTTAAACATATTAAAAACGTTATATTCTTGTTATATTCTTTATTCTGCATCGATAGAATATAAAATCATTGAAATTGAACGAGATTTCAAGTTTTCGTTTTTCAACGATACGCGTATATGAGCGAAAAATCGTATATACGATATGAAAGAATGTTAAAAACTTTGATTCCAATATAAAATAGATGTTTGATCTTATGAAATGCAATGTTCTGAATCGATTGGAAACATTTTTCTAACTGTGGCACAAGTATTATTAAAGATTTCACGATTTTATCTTCGCATATACCGAAATTCGCGTATGTCGATTACGTTTTTCGACAATTATCATATGAAAACGCGTATTTAAACATATTAAAAACGTTATATTCTTGTTATATTCTTTATTCTGCATCGATAGAATATAAAATCATTGAAATTGAACGAGATTTCAAGTTTTCGTTTTTCGACGATACGCGTATATGAGCGAAAAATCGTATATACGATATGAAAGAATGTTAAAAACTTTGATTCCAATATAAAATAGATGTTTGATCTTATGAAATGCAATGTTCTGAATCGATTGGTAACATTTTTCTAACTGTGGCACAAGTATTATTAAAGATTTCACGATTTTATCTTCGCATATACCGAAATTCGCGTATGTCGATTACGTTTTTCGACAATTATCATATGAAAACGCGTATTTAAACATAGTAAAAACGTTATATTCTTGTTATATTCTTTATTCTGCATCGATAGAATATAAAATCATTGAAATTGAACGAGATTTCAAGTTTTCGTTTTTCGACGTTACGCGTATATGAGCGAAAAATCGTATATACGATATGAAAGAATGTTAAAAACTTTGATTCCAATATAAAATAGATGTTTGATCTTATGAAATGCAATGTTCTGAATCGATTGGTAACATTTTTCTAACTGTGGCACAAGTTTTATTAAAGATTTCACGATTTTATCTTCGCATATACCGAAATTCGCGTATGTCGATTACGTTTTTCGACAATTATCATATGAAAACGCGTATTTAAACATAGTAAAAACGTTATATTCTTGTTATATTCTTTATTCTGCATCGATAGAATATAAAATCATTGAAATTGAACGAGATTTCAAGTTTTCGTTTTTCGACGATACGCGTATATGAGCGAAAAATCGTATATACGATATGAAAGAATGTTAAAAACTTTGATTCCAATATAAAATAGATGTTTGATCTTATGAAATGCAATGTTCTGAATCGATTGGTAACATTTTTCTAACTGTGGCACAAGTATTATTAAAAATTTCACGATTTTATCTTCGCATATACCGAAATTCGCGTATGTCGATTACGTTTTTCGACAATTATCATATGAAAACGCGTATTTAAACATAGTTAAAACGTTATATTCTTGTTATATTCTTTATTCTGCATCGATAGAATATAAAATCATTGGAATTGAACGAGATATCAAGTTTTCGTTTTTCGACTATACGCGTATATGAGCGAAAAATCGTATATACGATATGAAAGAATGTTAAAAACTTTGATTCCAATATAAAATAGATGTTTGATCTTATGAAATGCAATGTTCTGAATCGATTGGTAACATTTTTCTAACTGTGGCACAAGTATTATTAAAGATTTCACGATTTTATCTTCGCATATACCGAAATTCGCGTATGTCGATTACGTTTTTCGACAATTATCATATGAAAACGCGTATTTAAACATAGTAAAAACGTTATATTCTTGTTATATTCTTTATTCTGCATCGATAGAATATAAAATCATTGAAATTGAACGAGATTTCAAGTTTTCGTTTTTCGACGATACGCGTATATGAGCGAAAAATCGTATATACGATATGAAAGAATGTTAAAAACTTTGATTCCAATATAAAATAGATGTTTAATCTTATGAAATGCAATGTTCTGAATCGATTGGTAACATTTTTCTAACTGTGGCACAAGTATTATTAAAGATTTCACGATTTTATCTTCGCATATACCGAAATTCGCGTATGTCGATTACGTTTTTCGACAATTATCATATGAAAACGCGTATTTAAACATAGTAAAAACGTTATATTCTTGTTATATTCTTTATTCTGCATCGATAGAATATAAAATCATTGAAATTGAACGAGATTTCAAGTTTTCGTTTTTCGACGATACGCGTATATGAGCGAAAAATCGTATATACGATATGAAAGAATGTTAAAAACTTTGATTCCAATATAAAATAGATGTTTGATCTTATGAAATGCAATGTTCTGAATCGATTGGTAACATTTTTCTAACTGTGGCACAAGTATTATTAAAGATTTCACGATTTTATCTTCGCATATACCGAAATTCGCGTATGTCGATTACGTTTTTCGACAATTATCATATGAAAACGCGTATTTAAACATAGTAAAAACGTTATATTCTTGTTATATTCTTTATTCTGCATCGATAGAATATAAAATCATTGAAATTGAACGAGATTTCAAGTTTTCGTTTTTCGACGATACGCGAATATGAGCGAAAAATCGTATATACGATATGAAAGAATGTTAAAAACTTTGATTCCAATATAAAATAGATGTTTGATCTTATGAAATGCAATGTTCTGAATCGATTGGTAACATTTTTCTAACTGTGGCACAAGTATTATTAAAGATTTCACGATTTTATCTTCGCATATACCGAAATTCGCGTATGTCGATTACGTTTTTCGACAATTATCATATGAAAACGCGTATTTAAACATAGTAAAAACGTTATATTCTTGTTATATTCTTTATTCTGCATCGATAGAATATAAAATCATTGAAATTGAACGAGATTTCAAGTTTTCGTTTTTCGACGATACGCGTATATGAGCGAAAAATCGTATATACGATATGAAAGAATGTTAAAAACTTTGATTCCAATATAAAATAGATGTTTGATCTTATGAAATGCAATGTTCTGAATCGATTGGTAACATTTTTCTAACTGTGGCACAAGTATTATTAAAGATTTCACGATTTTATCTTCGCATATACCGAAATTCGCGTATGTCGATTACGTTTTTCGACAATTATCATATGAAAACGCGTATTTAAACATAGTAAAAACGTTATATTCTTGTTATATTCTTTATTCTGCATCGATAGAATATAAAATCATTGAAATTGAACGAGATTTCAAGTTTTCGTTTTTCGACGATACGCGTATATGAGCGAAAAATCGTATATACGATATGAAAGAATGTTAAAAACTTTGATTCCAATATAAAATAGATGTTTGATCTTATGAAATGCAATGTTCTGAATCGATTGGTAACATTTTTCTAACTGTGGCACAAGTATTATTAAAGATTTCACGATTTTATCTTCGCATATACCGAAATTCGCGTATGTCGATTACGTTTTTCGACAATTATCATATGAAAACGCGTATTTAAACATATTAAAAACGTTATATTCTTGTTATATTCTTTATTCTGCATCGATAGAATATAAAATCATTGAAATTGAACGAGATTTCAAGTTTTCGTTTTTCGACGATACGCGTATATGAGCGAAAAATCGTATATACGATATGAAAGAATGTTAAAAACTTTGATTCCAATATAAAATAGATGTTTGATCTTATGAAATGCAATGTTCTGAATCGATTGGTAACATTTTTCTAACTGTGGCACAAGTATTATTAAAGATTTCACGATTTTATCTTCGCATATACCGAAATTCGCGTATGTCGATTACGTTTTTCGACAATTATCATATGAAAACGCGTATTTAAACATAGTAAAAACGTTATATTCTTGTTATATTCTTTATTCTGCATCGATAGAATATAAAATCATTGAAATTGAACGAGATTTCAAGTTTTCGTTTTTCGACGATACGCGTATATGAGCGAAAAATCGTATATACGATATGAAAGAATGTTAAAAACTTTGATTCCAATATAAAATAGATGTTTGATCTTATGAAATGCAATGTTCTGAATCGATTGGTAACATTTTTCTAACTGTGGCACAAGTATTATTAAAGATTTCACGATTTTATCTTCGCATATACCGAAATTCGCGTATGTCGATTACGTTTTTCGACAATTATCATATGAAAACGCGTATTTAAACATATTAAAAACGTTATATTCTTGTTATATTCTTTATTCTGCATCGATAGAATATAAAATCATTGAAATTGAACGAGATTTCAAGTTTTCGTTTTTCGACGATACGCGTATATGAGCGAAAAATCGTATATACGATATGAAAGAATGTTAAAAACTTTGATTCCAATATAAAATAGATGTTTGATCTTATGAAATGCAATGTTCTGAATCGATTGGTAACATTTTTCTAACTGTGGCACAAGTATTATTAAAGATTTCACGATTTTATCTTCGCATATACCGAAATTCGCGTATGTCGATTACGTTTTTCGACAATTATCATATGAAAACGCGTATTTAAACATAGTAAAAACGTTATATTCTTGTTATATTCTTTATTCTGCATCGATAGAATATAAAATCATTGAAATTGAACGAGATTTCAAGTTTTCGTTTTTCGACGTTACGCGTATATGAGCGAAAAATCGTATATACGATATGAAAGAATGTTAAAAACTTTGATTCCAATATAAAATAGATGTTTGATCTTATGAAATGCAATGTTCTGAATCGATTGGTAACATTTTTCTAACTGTGGCACAAGTTTTATTAAAGATTTCACGATTTTATCTTCGCATATACCGAAATTCGCGTATGTCGATTACGTTTTTCGACAATTATCATATGAAAACGCGTATTTAAACATAGTAAAAACGTTATATTCTTGTTATATTCTTTATTCTGCATCGATAGAATATAAAATCATTGAAATTGAACGAGATTTCAAGTTTTCGTTTTTCGACGATACGCGTATATGAGCGAAAAATCGTATATACGATATGAAAGAATGTTAAAAACTTTGATTCCAATATAAAATAGATGTTTGATCTTATGAAATGCAATGTTCTGAATCGATTGGTAACATTTTTCTAACTGTGGCACAAGTATTATTAAAGATTTCACGATTTTATCTTCGCATATACCGAAATTCGCGTATGTCGATTACGTTTTTCGACAATTATCATATGAAAACGCGTATTTAAACATAGTAAAAACGTTATATTCTTGTTATATTCTTTATTCTGCATCGATAGAATATAAAATCAATGAAATTGAACGAGATTTCAAGTTTTCGTTTTTCGACGATACGCGTATATGAGCGAAAAATCGTATATACGATATGAAAGAATGTTAAAAACTTTGATTCCAATATAAAATAGATGTTTGATCTTATGAAATGCAATGTTCTGAATCGATTGGTAACATTTTTCTAACTGTGGCACAAGTATTATTAAAGATTTCACGATTTTATCTTCGCATATACCGAAATTCGCGGATGTCGATTACGTTTTTCGACAATTATCATATGAAAACGCGTATTTAAACATATTAAAAACGTTATATTCTTGTTATATTCTTTATTCTGCATCGATAGAATATAAAATCATTGAAATAGAACGAGATTTCAAGTTTTCGTTTTTCGACGATACGCGTATATGAGCGAAAAATCGTATATACGATATGAAAGAATGTTAAAAACTTTGATTCCAATATAAAATAGATGTTTGATCTTATGAAATGCAATGTTCTGAATCGATTGGTAACATTTTTCTAACTGTGGCACAAGTATTATTAAAGATTTCACGATTTTATCTTCGCATATACCGAAATTCGCGTATGTCGATTACGTTTTTCGACAATTATCATATGAAAACGCGTATTTAAACATAGTAAAAACGTTATATTCTTGTTATATTCTTTATTCTGCATCGATAGAATATAAAATCATTGAAATTGAACGAGATTTCAAGTTTTCGTTTTTCGACGATACGCGTATATGAGCGAAAAATCGTATATACGATATGAAAGAATGTTAAAAACTTTGATTCCAATATAAAATAGATGTTTGATCTTATGAAATGCAATGTTCTGAATCGATTGGTAACATTTTTCTAACTGTGGCACAAGTATTATTAAAGATTTCACGATTTTATCTTCGCATATACCGAAATTCGCGTATGTCGATTACGTTTTTCGACAATTATCATATGAAAACGCGTATTTAAACATATTAAAAACGTTATATTCTTGTTATATTCTTTATTCTGCATCGATAGAATATAAAATCATTGAAATTGAACGAGATTTCAAGTTTTCGTTTTTCGACGATACGCGTATATGAGCGAAAAATCGTATATACGATATGAAAGAATGTTAAAAACTTTGATTCCAATATAAAATAGATGTTTGATCTTATGAAATGCAATGTTCTGAATCGATTGGTAACATTTTTCTAACTGTGGCACAAGTATTATTAAAGATTTCACGATTTTATCTTCGCATATACCGAAATTCGCGTATGTCGATTACGTTTTTCGACAATTATCATATGAAAACGCGTATTTAAACATATTAAAAACGTTATATTCTTGTTATATTCTTTATTCTGCATCGATAGAATATAAAATCATTGAAATTGAACGAGATTTCAAGTTTTCGTTTTTCGACGATACGCGTATATGAGCGAAAAATCGTATATACGATATGAAAGAATGTTAAAAACTTTGATTCCAATATAAAATAGATGTTTGATCTTATGAAATGCAATGTTCTGAATCGATTGGTAACATTTTTCTAACTGTGGCACAAGTTTTATTAAAGATTTCACGATTTTATCTTCGCATATACCGAAATTCGCGTATGTCGATTACGTTTTTCGACAATTATCATATGAAAACGCGTATTTAAACATAGTAAAAACGTTATATTCTTGTTATATTCTTTATTCTGCATCGATAGAATATAAAATCATTGAAATTGAACGAGATTTCAAGTTTTCGTTTTTCGACGATACGCGTATATGAGCGAAAAATCGTATATACGATATGAAAGAATGTTAAAAACTTTGATTCCAATATAAAATAGATGTTTGATCTTATGAAATGCAATGTTCTGAATCGATTGGTAACATTTTTCTAACTGTGGCACAAGTATTATTAAAGATTTCACGATTTTATCTTCGCATATACCGAAATTCGCGTATGTCGATTATGTTTTTCGACAATTATCATATGAAAACGCGTATTTAAACATAGTAAAAACGTTATATTCTTGTTATATTCTTTATTCTGCATCGATAGAATATAAAATCATTGAAATTGAACGAGATTTCAAGTTTTCGTTTTTCGACGATACGCGTATATGAGCGAAAAATCGTATATACGATATGAAAGAATGTTAAAAACTTTGATTCCAATATAAAATAGATGTTTGATCTTATGAAATGCAATGTTCTGAATCGATTGGTAACATTTTTCTAACTGTGGCACAAGTATTATTAAAGATTTCACGATTTTATCTTCGCATATACCGAAATTCGCGGATGTCGATTACGTTTTTCGACAATTATCATATGAAAACGCGTATTTAAACATATTAAAAACGTTATATTCTTGTTATATTCTTTATTCTGCATCGATAGAATATAAAATCATTGAAATAGAACGAGATTTCAAGTTTTCGTTTTTCGACGATACGCGTATATGAGCGAAAAATCGTATATACGATATGAAAGAATGTTAAAAACTTTGATTCCAATATAAAATAGATGTTTGATCTTATGAAATGCAATGTTCTGAATCGATTGGTAACATTTTTCTAACTGTGGCACAAGTATTATTAAAGATTTCACGATTTTATCTTCGCATATACCGAAATTCGCGTATGTCGATTACGTTTTTCGACAATTATCATATGAAAACGCGTATTTAAACATAGTAAAAACGTTATATTCTTGTTATATTCTTTATTCTGCATCGATAGAATATAAAATCATTGAAATTGAACGAGATTTCAAGTTTTCGTTTTTCGACGTTACGCGTATATGAGCGAAAAATCGTATATACGATATGAAAGAATGTTAAAAACTTTGATTCCAATATAAAATAGATGTTTGATCTTATGAAATGCAATGTTCTGAATCGATTGGTAACATTTTTCTAACTGTGGCACAAGTTTTATTAAAGATTTCACGATTTTATCTTCGCATATACCGAAATTCGCGTATGTCGATTACGTTTTTCGACAATTATCATATGAAAACGCGTATTTAAACATAGTAAAAACGTTATATTCTTGTTATATTCTTTATTCTGCATCGATAGAATATAAAATCATTGAAATTGAACGAGATTTCAAGTTTTCGTTTTTCGACGATACGCGTATATGAGCGAAAAATCGTATATACGATATGAAAGAATGTTAAAAACTTTGATTCCAATATAAAATAGATGTTTGATCTTATGAAATGCAATGTTCTGAATCGATTGGTAACATTTTTCTAACTGTGGCACAAGTATTATTAAAGATTTCACGATTTTATCTTCGCATATACCGAAATTCGCGTATGTCGATTACGTTTTTCGACAATTATCATATGAAAACGCGTATTTAAACATAGTAAAAACGTTATATTCTTGTTATATTCTTTATTCTGCATCGATAGAATATAAAATCATTGAAATTGAACGAGATTTCAAGTTTTCGTTTTTCGACGATACGCGTATATGAGCGAAAAATCGTATATACGATATGAAAGAATGTTAAAAACTTTGATTCCAATATAAAATAGATGTTTGATCTTATGAAATGCAATGTTCTGAATCGATTGGTAACATTTTTCTAACTGTGGCACAAGTATTATTAAAGATTTCACGATTTTATCTTCGCATATACCGAAATTCGCGGATGTCGATTACGTTTTTCGACAATTATCATATGAAAACGCGTATTTAAACATATTAAAAACGTTATATTCTTGTTATATTCTTTATTCTGCATCGATAGAATATAAAATCATTGAAATAGAACGAGATTTCAAGTTTTCGTTTTTCGACGATACGCGTATATGAGCGAAAAATCGTATATACGATATGAAAGAATGTTAAAAACTTTGATTCCAATATAAAATAGATGTTTGATCTTATGAAATGCAATGTTCTGAATCGATTGGTAACATTTTTCTAACTGTGGCACAAGTATTATTAAAGATTTCACGATTTTATCTTCGCATATACCGAAATTCGCGTATGTCGATTACGTTTTTCGACAATTATCATATGAAAACGCGTATTTAAACATAGTAAAAACGTTATATTCTTGTTATATTCTTTATTCTGCATCGATAGAATATAAAATCATTGAAATTGAACGAGATTTCAAGTTTTCGTTTTTCGACGATACGCGTATATGAGCGAAAAATCGTATATACGATATGAAAGAATGTTAAAAACTTTGATTCCAATATAAAATAGATGTTTGATCTTATGAAATGCAATGTTCTGAATCGATTGGTAACATTTTTCTAACTGTGGCACAAGTATTATTAAAGATTTCACGATTTTATCTTCGCATATACCGAAATTCGCGTATGTCGATTACGTTTTTCGACAATTATCATATGAAAACGCGTATTTAAACATATTAAAAACGTTATATTCTTGTTATATTCTTTATTCTGCATCGATAGAATATAAAATCATTGAAATTGAACGAGATTTCAAGTTTTCGTTTTTCGACGATACGCGTATATGAGCGAAAAATCGTATATACGATATGAAAGAATGTTAAAAACTTTGATTCCAATATAAAATAGATGTTTGATCTTATGAAATGCAATGTTCTGAATCGATTGGTAACATTTTTCTAACTGTGGCACAAGTATTATTAAAGATTTCACGATTTTATCTTCGCATATACCGAAATTCGCGTATGTCGATTACGTTTTTCGACAATTATCATATGAAAACGCGTATTTAAACATATTAAAAACGTTATATTCTTGTTATATTCTTTATTCTGCATCGATAGAATATAAAATCATTGAAATTGAACGAGATTTCAAGTTTTCGTTTTTCGACGATACGCGTATATGAGCGAAAAATCGTATATACGATATGAAAGAATGTTAAAAACTTTGATTCCAATATAAAATAGATGTTTGATCTTATGAAATGCAATGTTCTGAATCGATTGGTAACATTTTTCTAACTGTGGCACAAGTTTTATTAAAGATTTCACGATTTTATCTTCGCATATACCGAAATTCGCGTATGTCGATTACGTTTTTCGACAATTATCATATGAAAACGCGTATTTAAACATAGTAAAAACGTTATATTCTTGTTATATTCTTTATTCTGCATCGATAGAATATAAAATCATTGAAATTGAACGAGATTTCAAGTTTTCGTTTTTCGACGATACGCGTATATGAGCGAAAAATCGTATATACGATATGAAAGAATGTTAAAAACTTTGATTCCAATATAAAATAGATGTTTGATCTTATGAAATGCAATGTTCTGAATCGATTGGTAACATTTTTCTAACTGTGGCACAAGTATTATTAAAGATTTCACGATTTTATCTTCGCATATACCGAAATTCGCGTATGTCGATTACGTTTTTCGACAATTATCATATGAAAACGCGTATTTAAACATAGTAAAAACGTTATATTCTTGTTATATTCTTTATTCTGCATCGATAGAATATAAAATCATTGAAATTGAACGAGATTTCAAGTTTTCGTTTTTCGACGATACGCGTATATGAGCGAAAAATCGTATATACGATATGAAAGAATGTTAAAAACTTTGATTCCAATATAAAATAGATGTTTGATCTTATGAAATGCAATGTTCTGAATCGATTGGTAACATTTTTCTAACTGTGGCACAAGTATTATTAAAGATTTCACGATTTTATCTTCGCATATACCGAAATTCGCGGATGTCGATTACGTTTTTCGACAATTATCATATGAAAACGCGTATTTAAACATATTAAAAACGTTATATTCTTGTTATATTCTTTATTCTGCATCGATAGAATATAAAATCATTGAAATAGAACGAGATTTCAAGTTTTCGTTTTTCGACGATACGCGTATATGAGCGAAAAATCGTATATACGATATGAAAGAATGTTAAAAACTTTGATTCCAATATAAAATAGATGTTTGATCTTATGAAATGCAATGTTCTGAATCGATTGGTAACATTTTTCTAACTGTGGCACAAGTATTATTAAAGATTTCACGATTTTATCTTCGCATATACCGAAATTCGCGTATGTCGATTACGTTTTTCGACAATTATCATATGAAAACGCGTATTTAAACATAGTAAAAACGTTATATTCTTGTTATATTCTTTATTCTGCATCGATAGAATATAAAATCATTGAAATTGAACGAGATTTCAAGTTTTCGTTTTTCGACGATACGCGTATATGAGCGAAAAATCGTATATACGATATGAAAGAATGTTAAAAACTTTGATTCCAATATAAAATAGATGTTTGATCTTATGAAATGCAATGTTCTGAATCGATTGGTAACATTTTTCTAACTGTGGCACAAGTATTATTAAAGATTTCACGATTTTATCTTCGCATATACCGAAATTCGCGTATGTCGATTACGTTTTTCGACAATTATCATATGAAAACGCGTATTTAAACATATTAAAAACGTTATATTCTTGTTATATTCTTTATTCTGCATCGATAGAATATAAAATCATTGAAATTGAACGAGATTTCAAGTTTTCGTTTTTCGACGATACGCGTATATGAGCGAAAAATCGTATATACGATATGAAAGAATGTTAAAAACTTTGATTCCAATATAAAATAGATGTTTGATCTTATGAAATGCAATGTTCTGAATCGATTGGTAACATTTTTCTAACTGTGGCACAAGTATTATTAAAGATTTCACGATTTTATCTTCGCATATACCGAAATTCGCGTATGTCGATTACGTTTTTCGACAATTATCATATGAAAACGCGTATTTAAACATAGTAAAAACGTTATATTCTTGTTATATTCTTTATTCTGCATCGATAGAATATAAAATCATTGAAATTGAACGAGATTTCAAGTTTTCGTTTTTCGACGTTACGCGTATATGAGCGAAAAATCGTATATACGATATGAAAGAATGTTAAAAACTTTGATTCCAATATAAAATAGATGTTTGATCTTATGAAATGCAATGTTCTGAATCGATTGGTAACATTTTTCTAACTGTGGCACAAGTTTTATTAAAGATTTCACGATTTTATCTTCGCATATACCGAAATTCGCGTATGTCGATTACGTTTTTCGACAATTATCATATGAAAACGCGTATTTAAACATAGTAAAAACGTTATATTCTTGTTATATTCTTTATTCTGCATCGATAGAATATAAAATCATTGAAATTGAACGAGATTTCAAGTTTTCGTTTTTCGACGATACGCGTATATGAGTGAAAAATCGTATATACGATATGAAAGAATGTTAAAAACTTTGATTCCAATATAAAATAGATGTTTGATCTTATGAAATGCAATGTTCTGAATCGATTGGTAACATTTTTCTAACTGTGGCACAAGTATTATTAAAGATTTCACGATTTTATCTTCGCATATACCGAAATTCGCGTATGTCGATTACGTTTTTCGACAATTATCATATGAAAACGCGTATTTAAACATATTAAAAACGTTATATTCTTGTTATATTCTTTATTCTGCATCGATAGAATATAAAATCATTGAAATTGAACGAGATTTCAAGTTTTCGTTTTTCGACGATACGCGTATATGAGCGAAAAATCGTATATACGATATGAAAGAATGTTAAAAACTTTGATTCCAATATAAAATAGATGTTTGATCTTATGAAATGCAATGTTCTGAATCGATTGGTAACATTTTTCTAACTGTGGCACAAGTATTATTAAAGATTTCACGATTTTATCTTCGCATATACCGAAATTCGCGTATGTCGATTACGTTTTTCGACAATTATCATATGAAAACGCGTATTTAAACATATTAAAAACGTTATATTCTTGTTATATTCTTTATTCTGCATCGATAGAATATAAAATCATTGAAATTGAACGAGATTTCAAGTTTTCGTTTTTCGACGATACGCGTATATGAGCGAAAAATCGTATATACGATATGAAAGAATGTTAAAAACTTTGATTCCAATATAAAATAGATGTTTGATCTTATGAAATGCAATGTTCTGAATCGATTGGTAACATTTTTCTAACTGTGGCACAAGTATTATTAAAGATTTCACGATTTTATCTTCGCATATACCGAAATTCGCGTATGTCGATTACGTTTTTCGACAATTATCATATGAAAACGCGTATTTAAACATATTAAAAACGTTATATTCTTGTTATATTCTTTATTCTGCATCGATAGAATATAAAATCATTGAAATTGAACGAGATTTCAAGTTTTCGTTTTTCGACGATACGCGTATATGAGCGAAAAATCGTATATACGATATGAAAGAATGTTAAAAACTTTGATTCCAATATAAAATAGATGTTTGATCTTATGAAATGCAATGTTCTGAATCGATTGGTAACATTTTTCTAACTGTGGCACAAGTATTATTAAAGATTTCACGATTTTATCTTCGCATATACCGAAATTCGCGTATGTCGATTACGTTTTTCGACAATTATCATATGAAAACGCGTATTTAAACATATTAAAAACGTTATATTCTTGTTATATTCTTTATTCTGCATCGATAGAATATAAAATCATTGAAATTGAACGAGATTTCAAGTTTTCGTTTTTCGACGATACGCGTATATGAGCGAAAAATCGTATATACGATATGAAAGAATGTTAAAAACTTTGATTCCAATATAAAATAGATGTTTGATCTTACGAAATGCAATGTTCTGAATCGATTGGTAACATTTTTCTAACTGTGGCACAAGTATTATTAAAGATTTCACGATTTTATCTTCGCATATACCGAAATTCGCGTATGTCGATTACGTTTTTCGACAATTATCATATGAAAACGCGTATTTAAACATAGTAAAAACGTTATATTCTTGTTATATTCTTTATTCTGCATCGATAGAATATAAAATCATTGAAATTGAACGAGATTTCAAGTTTTCGTTTTTCGACGATACGCGTATATGAGCGAAAAATCGTATATACGATATGAAAGAATGTTAAAAACTTTGATTCCAATATAAAATAGATGTTTGATCTTATGAAATGCAATGTTCTGAATCGATTGGTAACATTTTTCTAACTGTGGCACAAGTATTATTAAAGATTTTACGATTTTATCTTCGCATATACCGAAATTCGCGTATGTCGATTACGTTTTTCGGCAATTATCATATGAAAACGCGTATTTAAACATAGTAAAAACGTTATATTCTTGTTATATTCTTTATTCTGCATCGATAGAATATAAAATCATTGAAATTGAACGAGATTTCAAGTTTTCGTTTTTCGACGATACGCGTATATGAGCGAAAAATCGTATATACGATATGAAAGAATGTTAAAAACTTTGATTCCAATATAAAATAGATGTTTGATCTTATGAAATGCAATGTTCTGAATCGATTGGTAACATTTTTCTAACTGTGGCACAAGTATTATTAAAGATTTCACGATTTTATCTTCGCATATACCGAAATTCGCGTATGTCGATTACGTTTTTCGACAATTATCATATGAAAACGCGTATTTAAACATAGTAAAAACGTTATATTCTTGTTATATTCTTTATTCTGCATCGATAGAATATAAAATCATTGAAATTGAACGAGATTTCAAGTTTTCGTTTTTCGACGATACGCGTATATGAGTGAAAAATCGTATATACGATATGAAAGAATGTTAAAAACTTTGATTCCAATATAAAATAGATGTTTGATCTTATGAAATGCAATGTTCTGAATCGATTGGTAACATTTTTCTAACTGTGGCACAAGTATTATTAAAGATTTCACGATTTTATCTTCGCATATACCGAAATTCGCGTATGTCGATTACGTTTTTCGACAATTATCATATGAAAACGCGTATTTAAACATAGTAAAAACGTTATATTCTTGTTATATTCTTTATTCTGCATCGATAGAATATAAAATCATTGAAATTGAACGAGATTTCAAGTTTTCGTTTTTCGACGATACGCGTATATGAGCGAAAAATCGTATATACGATATGAAAGAATGTTAAAAACTTTGATTCCAATATAAAATAGATGTTTGATCTTATGAAATGCAATGTTCTGAATCGATTGGTAACATTTTTCTAACTGTGGCACAAGTATTATTAAAGATTTCACGATTTTATCTTCGCATATACCGAAATTCGCGTATGTCGATTACGTTTTTCGACAATTATCATATGAAAACGCGTATTTAAACATATTAAAAACGTTATATTCTTGTTATATTCTTTATTCTGCATCGATAGAATATAAAATCATTGAAATTGAACGAGATTTCAAGTTTTCGTTTTTCGACGATACGTGTATATGAGCGAAAAATCGTATATACGATATGAAAGAATGTTAAAAACTTTGATTCCAATATAAAATAGATGTTTGATCTTATGAAATGCAATGTTCTGAATCGATTGGTAACATTTTTCTAACTGTGGCACAAGTATTATTAAAGATTTCACGATTTTATCTTCGCATATACCGAAATTCGCTTATGTCGATTACGTTTTTTCGACAATTATCATATGAAAACGCGTATTTAAACATAGTAAAAACGTTATATTCTTGTTATATTCTTTATTCTGCATCGATAGAATATAAAATCATTGAAATTGAACGAGATTTCAAGTTTTCGTTTTTCGACGATACGCGTATATGAGCGAAAAATCGTATATACGATATGAAAGAATGTTAAAAACTTTGATTCCAATATAAAATAGATGTTTGATCTTATGAAATGCAATGTTCTGAATCGATTGGTAACATTTTTCTAACTGTGGCACAAGTATTATTAAAGATTTCACGATTTTATCTTCGCATATACCGAAATTCGCGTATGTCGATTACGTTTTTCGACAATTATCATATGAAAACGCGTATTTAAACATAGTAAAAACGTTATATTCTTGTTATATTCTTTATTCTGCATCGATAGAATATAAAATCATTGAAATTGAACGAGATTTCAAGTTTTCGTTTTTCGACGATACGCGTATATGAGCGAAAAATCGTATATACGATATGAAAGAATGTTAAAAACTTTGATTCCAATATAAAATAGATGTTTGATCTTATGAAATGCAATGTTCTGAATCGTTTGGTAACATTTTTCTAACTGTGGCACAAGTATTATTAAAGATTTCACGATTTTATCTTCGCATATACCGAAATTCGCATATGTCGATTACGTTTTTCGACAATTATCATATGAAAACGCGTATTTAAACATAGTAAAAACGATATATTCTTGTTATATTCTTTATTCTGCATCGATAGAATATAAAATCATTGAAATTGAACGAGATTTCAAGTTTTCGTATTTCGACGATACGCTTATATGAGCGAAAAAATCGTATATACGATATGAAAGAATGTTAAAAACTTTGATTCCAATATAAAATAGATGTTTGATCTTATGAAATGCAATGTTCTGAATCGATTGGTAACATTTTTCTAACTGTGGCACAAGTATTATTAAAGATTTCACGATTTTATCTTCGCATATACCGAAATTCGCTTATGTCGATTACGTTTTTCGACAATTATCATATGAAAACGCGTATTTAAACATAGTAAAAACGTTATATTCTTGTTATATTCTTTATTCTGCATCGATAGAATATAAAATCATTGAAATTGAACGAGATTTCAAGTTTTCGTTTTTCGACGATACGCGTATATGAGCGAAAAATCGTATATACGATATGAAAGAATGTTAAAAACTTTGATTCCAATATAAAATAGATGTTTGATCTTATGAAATGCAATGTTCTGAATCGATTGGTAACATTTTTCTAACTGTGGCACAAGTATTATTAAAGATTTCACGATTTTATCTTCGCATATACCGAAATTCGCGTATGTCGATTACGTTTTTCGACAATTATCATATGAAAACGCGTATTTAAACATAGTAAAAACGTTATATTCTTGTTATATTCTTTATTCTGCATCGATAGAATATAAAATCATTGAAATTGAACGAGATTTCAAGTTTTCGTTTTTCGACGATACGCGTATATGAGCGAAAAATCGTATATACGATATGAAAGAATGTTAAAAACTTTGATTCCAATATAAAATAGATGTTTGATCTTATGAAATGCAATGTTCTGAATCGATTGGTAACATTTTTCTAACTGTGGCACAAGTATTATTAAAGATTTCACGATTTTATCTTCGCATATACCGAAATTCGCGTATGTCGATTACGTTTTTCGACAATTATCATATGAAAACGCGTATTTAAACATAGTAAAAACGTTATATTCTTGTTATATTCTTTATTCTGCATCGATAGAATATAAAATCATTGAAATTGAACGAGATTTCAAGTTTTCGTATTTCGACGATACGCTTATATGAGCGAAAAATCGTATATACGATATGAAAGAATGTTAAAAACTTTGATTCCAATATAAAATAGATGTTTGATCTTATGAAATGCAATGTTCTGAATCGATTGGTAACATTTTTCTAACTGTGGCACAAGTATTATTAAAGATTTCACGATTTTATCTTCGCATATACCGAAATTCGCGTATGTCGATTACGTTTTTCGACAATTATCATATGAAAACGCGTATTTAAACATATTAAAAACGTTATATTCTTGTTATATTCTTTATTCTGCATCGATAGAATATAAAATCATTGAAATTGAACGAGATTTCAAGTTTTCGTTTTTCGACGATACGCGTATATGAGCGAAAAATCGTATATACGATATGAAAGAATGTTAAAAACTTTGATTCCAATATAAAATAGATGTTTGATCTTATGAAATGCAATGTTCTGAATCGATTGGTAACATTTTTCTAACTGTGGCACAAGTATTATTAAAGATTTCACGATTTTATCTTCGCATATACCGAAATTCGCTTATGTCGATTACGTTTTTCGACAATTATCATATGAAAACGCGTATTTAAACATAGTAAAAACGTTATATTCTTGTTATATTCTTTATTCTGCATCGATAGAATATAAAATCATTGAAATTGAACGAGATTTCAAGTTTTCGTTTTTCGACGATACGCGTATATGAGCGAAAAATCGTATATACGATATGAAAGAATGTTAAAAACTTTGATTCCAATATAAAATAGATGTTTGATCTTATGAAATGCAATGTTCTGAATCGATTGGTAACATTTTTCTAACTGTGGCACAAGTATTATTAAAGATTTCACGATTTTATCTTCGCATATACCGAAATTCGCGTATGTCGATTACGTTTTTCGACAATTATCATATGAAAACGCGTATTTAAACATAGTAAAAACGTTATATTCTTGTTATATTCTTTATTCTGCATCGATAGAATATAAAATCATTGAAATTGAACGAGATTTCAAGTTTTTGTATTTCGACGATACGCTTATATGAGCGAAAAATCGTATATACGATATGAAAGAATGTTAAAAACTTTGATTCCAATATAAAATAGATGTTTGATCTTATGAAATGCAATGTTCTGAATCGATTGGTAACATTTTTCTAACTGTGGCACAAGTATTATTAAAGATTTCACGATTTTATCTTCGCATATACCGAAATTCGCGTATGTCGATTACGTTTTTCGACAATTATCATATGAAAACGCGTATTTAAACATATTAAAAACGTTATATTCTTGTTATATTCTTTATTCTGCATCGATAGAATATAAAATCATTGAAATTGAACGAGATTTCAAGTTTTCGTTTTTCGACGATACGCGTATATGAGCGAAAAATCGTATATACGATATGAAAGAATGTTAAAAACTTTGATTCCAATATAAAATAGATGTTTGATCTTATGAAATGCAATGTTCTGAATCGATTGGTAACATTTTTCTAACTGTGGCACAAGTATTATTAAAGATTTCACGATTTTATCTTCGCATATACCGAAATTCGCGTATGTCGATTACGTTTTTCGACAATTATCATATGAAAACGCGTATATAAACATAGTAAAAACGTTATATTCTTGTTATATTCTTTATTCTGCATCGATAGAATATAAAATCATTGAAATTGAACGAGATTTCAAGTTTTCGTTTTTCGACGATACGCGTATATGAGCGAAAAATCGTATATACGATATGAAAGAATGTTAAAAACTTTGATTCCAATATAAAATAGATGTTTGATCTTATGAAATGCAATGTTCTGAATCGATTGGTAACATTTTTCTAACTGTGGCACAAGTATTATTAAAGATTTCACGATTTTATCTTCGCATATACCGAAATTCGCGTATGTCGATTACGTTTTTCGACAATTATCATATGAAAAGGCGTATTTAAACATAGTAAAAACGTTATATTCTTGTTATATTCTTTATTCTGCATCGATAGAATATAAAATCATTGAAATTGAACGAGATTTCAAGTTTTCGTTTTTCGACGATACGCGTATATGAGCGAAAAATCGTATATACGATATGAAAGAATGTTAAAAACTTTGATTCCAATATAAAATAGATGTTTGATCTTATGAAATGCAATGTTCTGAATCGATTGGTAACATTTTTCTAACTGTGGCACAAGTATTATTAAAGATTTCACGATTTTATCTTCGCATATACCGAAATTCGCGTATATCGATTACGTTTTTCGACAATTATCATATGAAAACGCGTATTTAAACATAGTAAAAACGTTATATTCTTGTTATATTCTTTATTCTGCATCGATAGAATATAAAATCATTGAAATTGAACGAGATTTCAAGTTTTCGTTTTTCGACGATACGCGTATATGAGCGAAAAATCGTATATACGATATGAAAGAATGTTAAAAACTTTGATTCCAATATAAAATAGATGTTTGATCTTATGAAATGCAATGTTCTGAATCGATTGGTAACATTTTTCTAACTGTGGCACAAGTATTATTAAAGATTTTACGATTTTATCTTCGCATATACCGAAATTCGCGTATGTCGATTACGTTTTTTCGGCAATTATCATATGAAAACGCGTATTTAAACATAGTAAAAACGTTATATTCTTGTTATATTCTTTATTCTGCATCGATAGAATATAAAATCATTGAAATTGAACGAGATTTCAAGTTTTCGTTTTTCGACGATACGCGTATATGAGCGAAAAATCGTATATACGATATGAAAGAATGTTAAAAACTTTGATTCCAATATAAAATAGATGTTTGATCTTATGAAATGCAATGTTCTGAATCGATTGGTAACATTTTTCTAACTGTGGCACAAGTATTATTAAAGATTTCACGATTTTATCTTCGCATATACCGAATTCGCGTATGTCGATTACGTTTTTCGACAATTATCATATGAAAACGCGTATTTAAACATAGTAAAAACGTTATATTCTTGTTATATTCTTTATTCTGCATCGATAGAATATAAAATCATTGAAATTGAACGAGATTTCAAGTTTTCGTATTTCGACGATACGCTTATATGAGCGAAAAATCGTATATACGATATGAAAGAATGTTAAAAACTTTGATTCCAATATAAAATAGATGTTTGATCTTATGAAATGCAATGTTCTGAATCGATTGGTAACATTTTTCTAACTGTGGCACAAGTATTATTAAAGATTTCACGATTTTATCTTCGCATATACCGAAATTCGCGTATGTCGATTACGTTTTTCGACAATTATCATATGAAAACGCGTATTTAAACATATTAAAAACGTTATATTCTTGTTATATTCTTTATTCTGCATCGATAGAATATAAAATCATTGAAATTGAACGAGATTTCAAGTTTTCGTTTTTCGACGATACGCGTATATGAGCGAAAAATCGTATATACGATATGAAAGAATGTTAAAAACTTTGATTCCAATATAAAATAGATGTTTGATCTTATGAAATGCAATGTTCTGAATCGATTGGTAACATTTTTCTAACTGTGGCACAAGTATTATTAAAGATTTCACGATTTTATCTTCGCATATACCGAAATTCGCTTATGTCGATTACGTTTTTCGACAATTATCATATGAAAACGCGTATTTAAACATAGTAAAAACGTTATATTCTTGTTAAATTCTTTATTCTGCATCGATAGAATATAAAATCATTGAAATTGAACGAGATTTCAAGTTTTCGTTTTTCGACGATACGCGTATATGAGCGAAAAATCGTATATACGATATGAAAGAATGTTAAAAACTTTGATTCCAATATAAAATAGATGTTTGATCTTATGAAATGCAATGTTCTGAATCGATTGGTAACATTTTTCTAACTGTGGCACAAGTATTATTAAAGATTTCACGATTTTATCTTCGCATATACCGAAATTCGCGTATGTCGATTACGTTTTTCGACAATTATCATATGAAAACGCGTATTTAAACATAGTAAAAACGTTATATTCTTGTTATATTCTTTATTCTGCATCGATAGAATATAAAATCATTGAAATTGAACGAGATTTCAAGTTTTTGTATTTCGACGATACGCTTATATGAGCGAAAAATCGTATATACGATATGAAAGAATGTTAAAAACTTTGATTCCAATATAAAATAGATGTTTGATCTTATGAAATGCAATGTTCTGAATCGATTGGTAACATTTTTCTAACTGTGGCACAAGTATTATTAAAGATTTCACGATTTTATCTTCGCATATACCGAAATTCGCGTATGTCGATTACGTTTTTCGACAATTATCATATGAAAACGCGTATTTAAACATATTAAAAACGTTATATTCTTGTTATATTCTTTATTCTGCATCGATAGAATATAAAATCATTGAAATTGAACGAGATTTCAAGTTTTCGTTTTTCGACGATACGCGTATATGAGCGAAAAATCGTATATACGATATGAAAGAATGTTAAAAACTTTGATTCCAATATAAAATAGATGTTTGATCTTATGAAATGCAATGTTCTGAATCGATTGGTAACATTTTTCTAACTGTGGCACAAGTATTATTAAAGATTTCACGATTTTATCTTCGCATATACCGAAATTCGCGTATGTCGATTACGTTTTTCGACAATTATCATATGAAAACGCGTATATAAACATAGTAAAAACGTTATATTCTTGTTATATTCTTTATTCTGCATCGATAGAATATAAAATCATTGAAATTGAACGAGATTTCAAGTTTTCGTTTTTCGACGATACGCGTATATGAGCGAAAAATCGTATATACGATATGAAAGAATGTTAAAAACTTTGATTCCAATATAAAATAGATGTTTGATCTTATGAAATGCAATGTTCTGAATCGATTGGTAACATTTTTCTAACTGTGGCACAAGTATTATTAAAGATTTCACGATTTTATCTTCGCATATACCGAAATTCGCGTATGTCGATTACGTTTTTCGACAATTATCATATGAAAACGCGTATTTAAACATAGTAAAAACGTTATATTCTTGTTATATTCTTTATTCTGCATCGATAGAATATAAAATCATTGAAATTGAACGAGATTTCAAGTTTTCGTTTTTCGACGATACGCGTATATGAGCGAAAAATCGTATATACGATATGAAAGAATGTTAAAAACTTTGATTCCAATATAAAATAGATGTTTGATCTTATGAAATGCAATGTTCTGAATCGATTGGTAACATTTTTCTAACTGTGGCACAAGTATTATTAAAGATTTCACGATTTTATCTTCGCATATACCGAAATTCGCGTATATCGATTACGTTTTTCGACAATTATCATATGAAAACGCGTATTTAAACATAGTAAAAACGTTATATTCTTGTTATATTCTTTATTCTGCATCGATAGAATATAAAATCATTGAAATTGAACGAGATTTCAAGTTTTCGTTTTTCGACGATACGCGTATATGAGCGAAAAATCGTATATACGATATGAAAGAATGTTAAAAACTTTGATTCCAATATAAAATAGATGTTTGATCTTATGAAATGCAATGTTCTGAATCGATTGGTAACATTTTTCTAACTGTGGCACAAGTATTATTAAAGATTTTACGATTTTATCTTCGCATATACCGAAATTCGCGTATGTCGATTACGTTTTTCGGCAATTATCATATGAAAACGCGTATTTAAACATAGTAAAAACGTTATATTCTTGTTATATTCTTTATTCTGCATCGATAGAATATAAAATCATTGAAATTGAACGAGATTTCAAGTTTTCGTTTTTCGACGATACGCGTATATGAGCGAAAAATCGTATATACGATATGAAAGAATGTTAAAAACTTTGATTCCAATATAAAATAGATGTTTGATCTTATGAAATGCAATGTTCTGAATCGATTGGTAACATTTTTCTAACTGTGGCACAAGTATTATTAAAGATTTCACGATTTTATCTTCGCATATACCGAAATTCGCGTATGTCGATTACGTTTTTCGACAATTATCATATGAAAACGCGTATTTAAACATAGTAAAAACGTTATATTCTTGTTATATTCTTTATTCTGCATCGATAGAATATAAAATCATTGAAATTGAACGAGATTTCAAGTTTTCGTTTTTCGACGATACGCGTATATGAGCGAAAAATCGTATATACGATATGAAAGAATGTTAAAAACTTTGATTCCAATATAAAATAGATGTTTGATCTTATGAAATGCAATGTTCTGAATCGATTGGTAACATTTTTCTAACTGTGGCACAAGTATTATTAAAGATTTCACGATTTTATCTTCGCATATACCGAAATTCGCGTATGTCGATTACGTTTTTCGACAATTATCATATGAAAACGCGTATTTAAACATAGTAAAAACGTTATATTCTTGTTATATTCTTTATTCTGCATCGATAGAATATAAAATCATTGAAATTGAACGAGATTTCAAGTTTTCGTTTTTCGACGATACGCGTATATGAGTGAAAAATCGTATATACGATATGAAAGAATGTTAAAAACTTTGATTCCAATATAAAATAGATGTTTGATCTTATGAAATGCAATGTTCTGAATCGATTGGTAACATTTTTCTATCTGTGGCACAAGTATTATTAAAGATTTCACGATTTTATCTTCGCATATACCGAAATTCGCGTATGTCGATTACGTTTTTCGACAATTATCATATGAAAACGCGTATATAAACATAGTAAAAACGTTATATTCTTGTTATATTCTTTATTCTGCATCGATAGAATATAAAATCATTGAAATTGAACGAGATTTCAAGTTTTCGTTTTTCGACGATACGCGTATATGAGCGAAAAATCGTATATACGATATGAAAGAATGTTAAAAACTTTGATTCCAATATAAAATAGATGTTTGATCTTATGAAATGCAATGTTCTGAATCGATTGGTAACATTTTTCTAACTGTGGCACAAGTATTATTAAAGATTTCACGATTTTATCTTCGCATATACCGAAATTCGCGTATGTCGATTACGTTTTTCGACAATTATCATATGAAAACGCGTATTTAAACATAGTAAAAACGTTATATTCTTGTTATATTCTTTATTCTGCATCGATAGAATATAAAATCATTGAAATTGAACGAGATTTCAAGTTTTCGTTTTTCGACGATACGCGTATATGAGCGAAAAATCGTATATACGATATGAAAGAATGTTAAAAACTTTGATTCCAATATAAAATAGATGTTTGATCTTATGAAATGCAATGTTCTGAATCGATTGGTAACATTTTTCTAACTGTTGCACAAGTATTATTAAAGATTTCACGATTTTATCTTCGCATATACCGAAATTCGCGTATGTCGATTACGTTTTTCGACAATTATCATATGAAAACGCGTATTTAAACATAGTAAAAACGTTATATTCTTGTTATATTCTTTATTCTGCATCGATAGAATATAAAATCATTGAAATTGAACGAGATTTCAAGTTTTCGTTTTTCGACGATACGCGTATATGAGCGAAAAATCGTATATACGATATGAAAGAATGTTAAAAACTTTGATTCCAATCTAAAATAGATGTTTGATCTTATGAAATGCAATGTTCTGAATCGATTGGTAACATTTTTCTAACTGTGGCACAAGTATTATTAAAGATTTCACGATTTTATCTTCGCATATACCGAAATTCGCGTATGTCGATTACGTTTTTCGACAATTATCATATGAAAACGCGTATTTAAACATAGTAAAAACGTTATATTCTTGTTATATTCTTTATTCTGCATCGATAGAATATAAAATCATTGAAATTGAACGAGATTTCAAGTTTTCGTTTTTCGACGATACGCGTATATGAGCGAAAAATCGTATATACGATATGAAAGAATGTTAAAAACTTTGATTCCAATATAAAATAGATGTTTGATCTTATGAAATGCAATGTTCTGAATCGATTGGTAACATTTTTCTAACTGTGGCACAAGTATTATTAAAGATTTCACGATTTTATCTTCGCATATACCGAAATTCGCGTATGTCGATTACGTTTTTCGACAATTATCATATGAAAACGCGTATTTAAACATAGTAAAAACGTTATATTCTTGTTATATTCTTTATTCTGCATCGATAGAATATAAAATCATTGAAATTGAACGAGATTTCAAGTTTTCGTTTTTCGACGATACGCGTATATGAGCGAAAAATCGTATATACGATATGAAAGAATGTTAAAAACTTTGATTCCAATATAAAATAGATGTTTGATCTTATGAAATGCAATGTTCTGAATCGATTGGTAACATTTTTCTAACTGTGGCACAAGTATTATTAAAGATTTCACGATTTTATCTTCGCATATACCGAAATTCGCGTATGTCGATTACGTTTTTCGACAATTATCATATGAAAACGCGTATTTAAACATAGTAAAAACGTTATATTCTTGTTATATTCTTTATTCTGCATCGATAGAATATAAAATCATTGAAATTGAACGAGATTTCAAGTTTTCGTTTTTCGACGATACGCGTATATGAGCGAAAAATCGTATATACGATATGAAAGAATGTTAAAAACTTTGATTCCAATCTAAAATAGATGTTTGATCTTATGAAATGCAATGTTCTGAATCGATTGGTAACATTTTTCTAACTGTGGCACAAGTATTATTAAAGATTTCACGATTTTATCTTCGCATATACCGAAATTCGCGTATGTCGATTACGTTTTTCGACAATTATCATATGAAAACGCGTATTTAAACATAGTAAAAACGTTATATTCTTGTTATATTCTTTATTCTGCATCGATAGAATATAAAATCATTGAAATTGAACGAGATTTCAAGTTTTCGTTTTTCGACGATACGCGTATATGAGTGAAAAATCGTATATACGATATGAAAGAATGTTAAAAACTTTGATTCCAATCTAAAATAGATGTTTGATCTTATGAAATGCAATGTTCTGAATCGATTGGTAACATTTTTCTAACTGTGGCACAAGTATTATTAAAGATTTCACGATTTTATCTTCGCATATACCGAAATTCGCGTATGTCGATTACGTTTTTCGACAATTATCATATGAAAACGCGTATATAAACATAGTAAAAACGTTATATTCTTGTTATATTCTTTATTCTGCATCGATAGAATATAAAATCATTGAAATTGAACGAGATTTCAAGTTTTCGTTTTTCGACGATACGCGTATATGAGCGAAAAATCGTATATACGATATGAAAGAATGTTAAAAACTTTGATTCCAATATAAAATAGATGTTTGATCTTATGAAATGCAATGTTCTGAATCGATTGGTAACATTTTTCTAACTGTGGCACAAGTATTATTAAAGATTTCACGATTTTATCTTCGCATATACCGAAATTCGCGTATGTCGATTACGTTTTTCGACAATTATCATATGAAAACGCGTATTTAAACATAGTAGAAACGTTATATTCTTGTTATATTCTTTATTCTGTATCGATAGAATATAAAATCATTGAAATTGAACGAGATTTCAAGTTTTCGTTTTTCTACGATACGCGTATATGAGCGAAAAATCTTATATACGATATGAAAGAATGTTAAAAACTTTGATTCCAATATAAAATAGATGTTTGATCTTATGAAATGCAATGTTCTGAATCGATTGGTAACATTTTTCTAACTGTGGCACAAGTATTATTAAAGATTTCACGATTTTATCTTCGCATATACCGAAATTCGCGTATGTCGATTACGTTTTTCGACAATTATCATATGAAAACGCGTATTTAAACATAGTAAAAACGTTATATTCTTGTTATATTCTTTATTCTGCATCGATAGAATATAAAATCATTGAAATTGAACGAGATTTCAAGTTTTCGTTTTTCGACGATACGCGTATATGAGCGAAAAATCGTATATACGATATGAAAGAATGTTAAAAACTTTGATTCCAATATAAAATAGATGTTTGATCTTATGAAATGCAATGTTCTGAATCGATTGGTAACATTTTTCTAACTGTGGCACAAGTATTATTAAAGATTTCACGATTTTATCTTCGCATATACCGAAATTCGCGTATGTCGATTACGTTTTTCGACAATTATCATATGAAAACGCGTATTTAAACATAGTAAAAACGTTATATTCTTGTTATATTCTTTATTCTGCATCGATAGAATATAAAATCATTGAAATTGAACGAGATTTCAAGTTTTCGTTTTTCGACGATACGCGTATATGAGCGAAAAATCGTATATACGATATGAAAGAATGTTAAAAACTTTGATTCCAATATAAAATAGATGTTTGATCTTATGAAATGCAATGTTCTGAATCGATTGGTAACATTTTTCTAACTGTGGCACAAGTATTATTAAAGATTTCACGATTTTATCTTCGCATATACCGAAATTCGCGTATGTCGATTACGTTTTTCGACAATTATCATATGAAAACGCGTATTTAAACATAGTAAAAACGTTATATTCTTGTTATATTCTTTATTCTGCATCGATAGAATATAAAATCATTGAAATTGTACGAGATTTCAAGTTTTCGTTTTTCGACGATACGCGTATATGAGCGAAAAATCGTATATACGATATGAAAGAATGTTAAAAACTTTGATTCCAATATAAAATAGATGTTTGATCTTATGAAATGCAATGTTCTGAATCGATTGGTAACATTTTTCTAACTGTGGCACAAGTATTATTAAAGATTTCACGATTTTATCTTCGCATATACCGAAATTCGCGTATGTCGATTACGTTTTTCGACAATTATCATATGAAAACGCGTATATAAACATAGTAAAAACGTTATATTCTTGTTATATTCTTTATTCTGCATCGATAGAATATAAAATCATTGAAATTGAACGAGATTTCAAGTTTTCGTTTTTCGACGATACGCGTATATGAGCGAAAAATCGTATATACGATATGAAAGAATGTTAAAAACTTTGATTCCAATATAAAATAGATGTTTGATCTTATGAAATGCAATGTTCTGAATCGATTGGTAACATTTTTCTAACTGTGGCACAAGTATTATTAAAGATTTCACGATTTTATCTTCGCATATACCGAAATTCGCGTATGTCGATTACGTTTTTCGACAATTATCATATGAAAACGCGTATTTAAACATAGTAAAAACGTTATATTCTTGTTATATTCTTTATTCTGCATCGAGAGAATATAAAATCATTGAAATTGAACGAGATTTCAAGTTTTCGTTTTTCGACGATACGCGTATATGAGCGAAAAATCGTATATACGATATGAAAGAATGTTAAAAACTTTGATTCCAATATAAAATAGATGTTTGATCTTATGAAATGCAATGTTCTGAATCGATTGGTAACATTTTTCTAACTGTGGCACAAGTATTATTAAAGATTTCACGATTTTATCTTCGCATATACCGAAATTCGCGTATGTCGATTACGTTTTTCGACAATTATCATATGAAAACGCGTATTTAAACATAGTAAAAACGTTATATTCTTGTTATATTCTTTATTCTGCATCGATAGAATATAAAATCATTGAAATTGAACGAGATTTCAAGTTTTCGTTTTTCGACGATACGCGTATATGAGCGAAAAATCGTATATACGATATGAAAGAATGTTAAAAACTTTGATTCCAATATAAAATAGATGTTTGATCTTATGAAATGCAATGTTCTGAATCGATTGGTAACATTTTTCTAACTGTGGCACAAGTATTATTAAAGATTTCACGATTTTATCTTCGCATATACCGAAATTCGCGTATGTCGATTACGTTTTTCGACAATTATCATATGAAAACGCGTATTTAAACATAGTAAAAACGTTATATTCTTGTTATATTCTTTATTCTGCATCGATAGAATATAAAATCATTGAAATTGAACGAGATTTCAAGTTTTCGTTTTTCGACGATACGCGTATATGAGCGAAAAATCGTATATACGATATGAAAGAATGTTAAAAACTTTGATTCCAATATAAAATAGATGTTTGATCTTATGAAATGCAATGTTCTGAATCGATTGGTAACATTTTTCTAACTGTGGCACAAGTATTATTAAAGATTTCACGATTTTATCTTCGCATATACCGAAATTCGCGTATGTCGATTACGTTTTTCGACAATTATCATATGAAAACGCGTATTTAAACATATTAAAAACGTTATATTCTTGTTATATTCTTTATTCTGCATCGATAGAATATAAAATCATTGAAATTGAACGAGATTTCAAGTTTTCGTTTTTCGACGATACGCGTATATGAGCGAAAAATCGTATATACGATATGAAAGAATGTTAAAAACTTTGATTCCAATATAAAATAGATGTTTGATCTTATGAAATGCAATGTTCTGAATCGATTGGTAACATTTTTCTAACTGTGGCACAAGTATTATTAAAGATTTCACGATTTTATCTTCGCATATACCGAAATTCGCGTATGTCGATTACGTTTTTTGACAATTATCATATGAAAACGCGTATTTAAACATAGTAAAAACGTTATATTCTTGTTATATTCTTTATTCTGCATCGATAGAATATAAAATCATTGAAATTGAACGAGATTTCAAGTTTTCGTTTTTCGACGTTACGCGTATATGAGCGAAAAATCGTATATACGATATGAAAGAATGTTAAAAACTTTGATTCCAATATAAAATAGATGTTTGATCTTATGAAATGCAATGTTCTGAATCGATTGGTAACATTTTTCTAACTGTGGCACAAGTTTTATTAAAGATTTCACGATTTTATCTTCGCATATACCGAAATTCGCGTATGTCGATTACGTTTTTCGACAATTATCATATGAAAACGCGTATTTAAACATAGTAAAAACGTTATATTCTTGTTATATTCTTTATTCTGCATCGATAGAATATAAAATCATTGAAATTGAACGAGATTTCAAGTTTTCGTTTTTCGACGATACGCGTATATGAGCGAAAAATCGTATATACGATATGAAAGAATGTTAAAAACTTTGATTCCAATATAAAATAAATGTTTGATCTTATGAAATGCAATGTTCTGAATCGATTGGTAACATTTTTGTAACTGTGGCACAAGTATTATTAAAGATTTCACGATTTTATCTTCGCATATACCGAAATTCGCGTATGTCGATTACGTTTTTCGACAATTATCATATGAAAACGCGTATTTAAACATATTAAAAACGTTATATTCTTGTTATATTCTTTATTCTGCATCGATAGAATATAAAATCATTGAAATTGAACGAGATTTCAAGTTTTCGTTTTTCGACGATACGCGTATATGAGCGAAAAATCGTATATACGATATGAAAGAATGTTAAAAACTTTGATTCCAATATAAAATAGATGTTTGATCTTATGAAATGCAATGTTCTGAATCGATTGGTAACATTTTTCTAACTGTGGCACAAGTATTATTAAAGATTTCACGATTTTATCTTCGCATATACCGAAATTCGCGTATGTCGATTACGTTTTTCGACAATTATCATATGAAAACGCGTATTTAAACATATTAAAAACGTTATATTCTTGTTATATTCTTTATTCTGCATCGATAGAATATAAAATCATTGAAATTGAACGAGATTTCAAGTTTTCGTTTTTCGACGATACGCGTATATGAGCGAAAAATCGTATATACGATATGAAAGAATGTTAAAAACTTTGATTCCAATATAAAATAGATGTTTGATCTTATGAAATGCAATGTTCTGAATCGATTGGTAACATTTTTCTAACTGTGGCACAAGTATTATTAAAGATTTCACGATTTTATCTTCGCATATACCGAAATTCGCGTATGTCGATTAGGTTTTTCGACAATTATCATATGAAAACGCGTATTTAAACATATTAAAAACGTTATATTCTTGTTATATTCTTTATTCTGCATCGATAGAATATAAAATCATTGAAATTGAACGAGATTTCAAGTTTTCGTTTTTCGACGATACGCGTATATGAGCGAAAAATCGTATATACGATATGAAAGAATGTTAAAAACTTTGATTCCAATATAAAATAGATGTTTGATCTTATGAAATGCAATGTTCTGAATCGATTGGTAACATTTTTCTAACTGTGGCACAAGTATTATTAAAGATTTCACGATTTTATCTTCGCATATACCGAAATTCGCGTATGTCGATTACGTTTTTCGACAATTATCATATGAAAACGCGTATTTAAACATATTAAAAACGTTATATTCTTGTTATATTCTTTATTCTGCATCGATAGAATATAAAATCATTGAAATTGAACGAGATTTCATGTTTTCGTTTTTCGACGATACGCGTATATGAGCGAAAAATCGTATATACGATATGAAAGAATGTTAAAAGCTTTGATTCCAATATAAAATAGATGTTTGATCTTATGAAATGCAATGTTCTGAATCGATTGGTAACATTTTTCTAACTGTGGCACAAGTATTATTAAAGATTTCACGATTTTATCTTCGCATATACCGAAATTCGCGTATGTCGATTACGTTTTTCGACAATTATCATATGAAAACGCGTATTTAAACATAGTAAAAACGTTATATTCTTGTTATATTCTTTATTCTGCATCGATAGAATATAAAATCATTGAAATTGAACGAGATTTCAAGTTTTCGTTTTTCGACGATACGCGTATATGAGCGAAAAATCGTATATACGATATGAAAGAATGTTAAAAACTTTGATTCCAATATAAAATAGATGTTTGATCTTATGAAATGCAATGTTCTGAATCGATTGGTAACATTTTTCTAACTGTGGCACAAGTTTTATTAAAGATTTCACGATTTTATCTTCGCATATACCGAAATTCGCGTATGTCGATTACGTTTTTCGACAATTATCATATGAAAACGCGTATTTAAACATAGTAAAAACGTTATATTCTTGTTATATTCTTTATTCTGCATCGATAGAATATAAAATCATTGAAATTGAACGAGATTTCAAGTTTTCGTTTTTCGACGATACGCGTATATGAGCGAAAAATCGTATATACGATATGAAAGAATGTTAAAAACTTTGATTCCAATATAAAATAGATGTTTGATCTTATGAAATGCAATGTTCTGAATCGATTGGTAACATTTTTCTAACTGTGGCACAAGTATTATTAAAGATTTCACGATTTTATCTTCGCATATACCGAAATTCGCGTATGTCGATTACGTTTTTCGACAATTATCATATGAAAACGCGTATTTAAACATATTAAAAACGTTATATTCTTGTTATATTCTTTATTCTGCATCGATAGAATATAAAATCATTGAAATTGAACGAGATTTCAAGTTTTCGTTTTTCGACGATACGCGTATATGAGCGAAAAATCGTATATACGATATGAAAGAATGTTAAAAACTTTGATTCCAATATAAAATAGATGTTTGATCTTATGAAATGCAATGTTCTGAATCGATTGGTAACATTTTTCTAACTGTGGCACAAGTATTATTAAAGATTTCACGATTTTATCTTCGCATATACCGAAATTCGCGTATGTCGATTACGTTTTTCGACAATTATCATATGAAAACGCGTATTTAAACATATTAAAAACGTTATATTCTTGTTTTATTCTTTATTCTGCATCGATAGAATATAAAATCATTGAAATTGAACGAGATTTCAAGTTTTCGTTTTTCGACGATACGCGTATATGAGCGAAAAATCGTATATACGATATGAAAGAATGTTAAAAACTTTGATTCCAATATAAAATAGATGTTTGATCTTATGAAATGCAATGTTCTGAATCGATTGGTAACATTTTTCTAACTGTGGCACAAGTATTATTAAAGATTTCACGATTTTATCTTCGCATATACCGAAATTCGCGTATGTCGATTACGTTTTTCGACAATTATCATATGAAAACGCGTATTTAAACATAGTAAAAACGTTATATTCTTGTTATATTCTTTATTCTGCATCGATAGAATATAAAATCATTGAAATTGAACGAGATTTCAAGTTTTCGTTTTTCGACGATACGCGTATATGAGCGAAAAATCGTATATACGATATGAAAGAATGTTAAAAACTTTGATTCCAATATAAAATAGATGTTTGATCTTATGAAATGCAATGTTCTGAATCGATTGGTAACATTTTTCTAACTGTGGCACAAGTATTATTAAAGATTTCACGATTTTATCTTCGCATATACCGAAATTCGCGTATGTCGATTACGTTTTTCGACAATTATCATATGAAAACGCGTATTTAAACATAGTAAAAACGTTATATTCTTGTTATATTCTTTATTCTGCATCGATAGAATATAAAATCATTGAAATTGAACGAGATTTCAAGTTTTCGTTTTTCGACGATACGCGTATATGAGCGAAAAATCGTATATACGATATGAAAGAATGTTAAAAACTTTGATTCCAATATAAAATAGATGTTTGATCTTATGAAATGCAATGTTCTGAATCGATTGGTAACGTTTTTCTAACTGTGGCACAAGTATTATTAAAGATTTCACGATTTTATCTTCGCATATACCGAAATTCGCGTATGTCGATTACGTTTTTCGACAATTATCATATGAAAACGCGTATTTAAACATAGTAAAAACGTTATATTCTTGTTATATTCTTTATTCTGCATCGATAGAATATAAAATCATTGAAATTGAACGAGATTTCAAGTTTTCGTTTTTCGACGATACGCGTATATGAGCGAAAAATCGTATATACGATATGAAAGAATGTTAAAAACTTTGATTCCAATATAAAATAGATGTTTGATCTTATGAAATGCAATGTTCTGAATCGATTGGTAACATTTTTCTAACTGTGGCACAAGTATTATTAAAGATTTCACGATTTTATCTTCGCATATACCGAAATTCGCGTATGTCGATTACGTTTTTCGACAATTATCATATGAAAACGCGTATTTAAACATAGTAAAAACGTTATATTCTTGTTATATTCTTTATTCTGCATCGATAGAATATAAAATCATTGAAATTGAACGAGATTTCAAGTTTTCGTTTTTCGACGATACGCGTATATGAGCGAAAAATCGTATATACGATATGAAAGAATGTTAAAAACTTTGATTCCAATATAAAATAGATGTTTGATCTTATGAAATGCAATGTTCTGAATCGATTGGTAACATTTTTCTAACTGTGGCACAAGTATTATTAAAGATTTCACGATTTTATCTTCGGATATACCGAAATTCGCGTATGTCGATTACGTTTTTCGACAATTATCATATGAAAACGCGTATTTAAACATAGTAAAAACGTTATATTCTTGTTATATTCTTTATTCTGCATCGATAGAATATAAAATCATTGAAATTGAACGAGATTTCAAGTTTTCGTTTTTCGACGATACGCGTATATGAGCGAAAAATCGTATATACGATATGAAAGAATGTTAAAAACTTTGATTCCAATATAAAATAGATGTTTGATCTTATGAAATGCAATGTTCTGAATCGATTGGTAACATTTTTCTAACTGTGGCACAAGTATTATTAAAGATTTCACGATTTTATCTTCGCATATACCGAAATTCGCGTATGTCGATTACGTTTTTCGACAATTATCATATGAAAACGCGTATTTAAACATAGTAAAAACGTTATATTCTTGTTATATTCTTTATTCTGCATCGATAGAATATAAAATCATTGAAATTGAACGAGATTTCAAGTTTTCGTTTTTCGACGATACGCGTATATGAGCGAAAAATCGTATATACGTTATGAAAGAATGTTAAAAACTTTGATTCCAATATAAAATAGATGTTTGATCTTATGAAATGCAATGTTCTGAATCGATTGGTAACATTTTTCTAACTGTGGCACAAGTATTATTAAAGATTTCACGATTTTATCTTCGCATATACCGAAATTCGCGTATGTCGATTACGTTTTTCGACAATTATCATATGAAAACGCGTATTTAAACATAGTAAAAACGTTATATTCTTGTTATATTCTTTATTCTGCATCGATAGAATATAAAATCAATGAAATTGAACGAGATTTCAAGTTTTCGTATTTCGACGATACGCTTATATGAGCGAAAAATCGTATATACGATATGAAAGAATGTTAAAAACTTTGATTCCAATATAAAATAGATGTTTGATCTTATGAAATGCAATGTTCTGAATCGATTGGTAACATTTTTCTAACTGTGGCACAAGTATTATTAAAGATTTCACGATTTTATCTTCGCATATACCGAAATTCGCGTATGTCGATTACGTTTTTCGACAATTATCATATGAAAACGCGTATTTAAACATATTAAAAACGTTATATTCTTGTTATATTCTTTATTCTGCATCGATAGAATATAAAATCATTGAAATTGAACGAGATTTCAAGTTTTCGTTTTTCGACGATACGCGTATATGAGCGAAAAATCGTATATACGATATGAAAGAATGTTAAAAACTTTGATTCCAATATAAAATAGATGTTTGATCTTATGAAATGCAATGTTCTGAATCGATTGGTAACATTTTTCTAACTGTGGCACAAGTATTATTAAAGATTTCACGATTTTATCTTCGCATATACCGAAATTCGCTTATGTCGATTACGTTTTTCGACAATTATCATATGAAAACGCGTATTTAAACATAGTAAAAACGTTATATTCTTGTTATATTCTTTATTCTGCATCGATAGAATATAAAATCATTGAAATTGAACGAGATTTCAAGTTTTCGTTTTTCGACGATACGCGTATATGAGCGAAAAATCGTATATACGATATGAAAGAATGTTAAAAACTTTGATTCCAATATAAAATAGATGTTTGATCTTATGAAATGCAATGTTCTGAATCGATTGGTAACATTTTTCTAACTGTGGCACAAGTATTATTAAAGATTTCACGATTTTATCTTCGCATATACCGAAATTCGCGTATGTCGATTACGTTTTTCGACAATTATCATATGAAAACGCGTATTTAAACATAGTAAAAACGTTATATTCTTGTTATATTCTTTATTCTGCATCGATAGAATATAAAATCATTGAAATTGAACGAGATTTCAAGTTTTTGTATTTCGACGATACGCTTATATGAGCGAAAAATCGTATATACGATATGAAAGAATGTTAAAAACTTTGATTCCAATATAAAATAGATGTTTGATCTTATGAAATGCAATGTTCTGAATCGATTGGTAACATTTTTCTAACTGTGGCACAAGTATTATTAAAGATTTCACGATTTTATCTTCGCATATACCGAAATTCGCGTATGTTGATTACGTTTTTCGACAATTATCATATGAAAACGCGTATTTAAACATATTAAAAACGTTATATTCTTGTTATATTCTTTATTCTGCATCGATAGAATATAAAATCATTGAAATTGAACGAGATTTCAAGTTTTCGTTTTTCGACGATACGCGTATATGAGCGAAAAATCGTATATACGATATGAAAGAATGTTAAAAACTTTGATTCCAATATAAAATAGATGTTTGATCTTATGAAATGCAATGTTCTGAATCGATTGGTAACATTTTTCTAACTGTGGCACAAGTATTATTAAAGATTTCACGATTTTATCTTCGCATATACCGAAATTCGCGTATGTCGATTACGTTTTTCGACAATTATCATATGAAAACGCGTATATAAACATAGTAAAAACGTTATATTCTTGTTATATTCTTTATTCTGCATCGATAGAATATAAAATCATTGAAATTGAACGAGATTTCAAGTTTTCGTTTTTCGACGATACGCGTATATGAGCGAAAAATCGTATATACGATATGAAAGAATGTTAAAAACTTTGATTCCAATATAAAATAGATGTTTGATCTTATGAAATGCAATGTTCTGAATCGATTGGTAACATTTTTCTAACTGTGGCACAAGTATTATTAAAGATTTCACGATTTTATCTTCGCATATACCGAAATTCGCGTATGTCGATTACGTTTTTCGACAATTATCATATGAAAACGCGTATTTAAACATATTAAAAACGTTATATTCTTGTTATATTCTTTATTCTGCATCGATAGAATATAAAATCATTGAAATTGAACGAGATTTCAAGTTTTCGTTTTTCGACGATACGCGTATATGAGCGAAAAATCGTATATACGATATGAAAGAATGTTAAAAACTTTGATTCCAATATAAAATAGATGTTTGATCTTATGAAATGCAATGTTCTGAATCGATTGGTAACATTTTTCTAACTGTGGCACAAGTATTATTAAAGATTTCACGATTTTATCTTCGCATATACCGAAATTCGCGTATATCGATTACGTTTTTCGACAATTATCATATGAAAACGCGTATTTAAACATAGTAAAAACGTTATATTCTTGTTATATTCTTTATTCTGCATCGATAGAATATAAAATCATTGAAATTGAACGAGATTTCAAGTTTTCGTTTTTCGACGATACGCGTATATGAGCGAAAAATCGTATATACGATATGAAAGAATGTTAAAAACTTTGATTCCAATATAAAATAGATGTTTGATCTTATGAAATGCAATGTTCTGAATCGATTGGTAACATTTTTCTAACTGTGGCACAAGTATTATTAAAGATTTCACGATTTTATCTTCGCATATACCGAAATTCGCGTATGTCGATTACGTTTTTCGACAATTATCATATGAAAACGCGTATTTAAACATAGTAAAAACGTTATATTCTTGTTATATTCTTTATTCTGCATCGATAGAATATAAAATCATTGAAATTGAACGAGATTTCAAGTTTTCGTTTTTCGACGATACGCGTATATGAGCGAAAAATCGTATATACGATATGAAAGAATGTTAAAAACTTTGATTCCAATATAAAATAGATGTTTGATCTTATGAAATGCAATGTTCTGAATCGATTGGTAACATTTTTCTAACTGTGGCACAAGTATTATTAAAGATTTCACGATTTTATCTTCGCATATACCGAAATTCGCGTATGTCGATTACGTTTTTCGACAATTATCATATGAAAACGCGTATTTAAACATAGTAAAAACGTTATATTCTTGTTATATTCTTTATTCTGCATCGACAGAATATAAAATCATTGAAATTGAACGAGATTTCAAGTTTTCGTTTTTCGACGATACGCGTATATGAGCGAAAAATCGTATATACGATATGAAAGAATGTTAAAAACTTTGATTCCAATATATAATAGATGTTTGATCTTATGAAATGCAATGTTCTGAATCGATTGGTAACATTTTTCTAACTGTGGCACAAGTATTATTAAAGATTTTACGATTTTATCTTCGCATATACCGAAATTCGCGTATGTCGATTACGTTTTTCGGCAATTATCATATGAAAACGCGTATTTAAACATAGTAAAAACGTTATATTCTTGTTATATTCTTTATTCTGCATCGATAGAATATAAAATCATTGAAATTGAACGAGATTTCAAGTTTTCGTTTTTCGACGATACGCGTATATGAGCGAAAAATCGTATATACGATATGAAAGAATGTTAAAAACTTTGATTCCAATATAAAATAGATGTTTGATCTTATGAAATGCAATGTTCTGAATCGATTGGTAACATTTTTCTAACTGTGGCACAAGTATTATTAAAGATTTCACGATTTTATCTTCGCATATACCGAAATTCGCGTATGTCGATTACGTTTTTCGACAATTATCATATGAAAACGCGTATTTAAACATAGTAAAAACGTTATATTCTTGTTATATTCTTTATTCTGCATCGACAGAATATAAAATCATTGAAATTGAACGAGATTTCAAGTTTTCGTTTTTCGACGATACGCGTATATGAGCGAAAAATCGTATATACGATATGAAAGAATGTTAAAAACTTTGATTCCAATATAAAATAGATGTTTGATCTTATGAAATGCAATGTTCTGAATCGATTGGTAACATTTTTCTAACTGTGGCACAAGTATTATTAAAGATTTTACGATTTTATCTTCGCATATACCGAAATTCGCGTATGTCGATTACGTTTTTCGGCAATTATCATATGAAAACGCGTATTTAAACATAGTAAAAACGTTATATTCTTGTTATATTCTTTATTCTGCATCGATAGAATATAAAATCATTGAAATTGAACGAGATTTCAAGTTTTCGTTTTTCGACGATACGCGTATATGAGCGAAAAATCGTATATACGATATGAAAGAATGTTAAAAACTTTGATTCCAATATAAAATAGATGTTTGATCTTATGAAATGCAATGTTCTGAATCGATTGGTAACATTTTTCTAACTGTGGCACAAGTATTATTAAAGATTTCACGATTTTATCTTCGCATATACCGAAATTCGCGTATGTCGATTACGTTTTTCGACAATTATCATATGAAAACGCGTATTTAAACATAGTAAAAACGTTATATTCTTGTTATATTCTTTATTCTGCATCGATAGAATATAAAATCATTGAAATTGAACGAGATTTCAAGTTTTCGTTTTTCGACGATACGCGTATATGAGCGAAAAATCGTATATACGATATGAAAGAATGTTAAAAACTTTGATTCCAATATAAAATAGATGTTTGATCTTATGAAATGCAATGTTCTGAATCGATTGGTAACATTTTTCTAACTGTGGCACAAGTATTATTAAAGATTTCACGATTTTATCTTCGCATATACCGAAATTCGCGTATGTCGATTACGTTTTTCGACAATTATCATATGAAAACGCGTATATAAACATAGTAAAAACGTTATATTCTTGTTATATTCTTTATTCTGCATCGATAGAATATAAAATCATTGAAATTGAACGAGATTTCAAGTTTTCGTTTTTCGACGATACGCGTATATGAGCGAAAAATCGTATATACGATATGAAAGAATGTTAAAAACTTTGATTCCAATATAAAATAGATGTTTGATCTTATGAAATGCAATGTTCTGAATCGATTGGTAACATTTTTCTAACTGTGGCACAAGTATTATTAAAGATTTCACGATTTTATCTTCGCATATACCGAAATTCGCGTATATCGATTACGTTTTTCGACAATTATCATATGAAAACGCGTATTTAAACATAGTAAAAACGTTATATTCTTGTTATATTCTTTATTCTGCATCGATAGAATATAAAATCATTGAAATTGAACGAGATTTCAAGTTTTCGTTTTTCGACGATACGCGTATATGAGCGAAAAATCGTATATACGATATGAAAGAATGTTAAAAACTTTGATTCCAATATAAAATAGATGTTTGATCTTATGAAATGCAATGTTCTGAATCGATTGGTAACATTTTTCTAACTGTGGCACAAGTATTATTAAAGATTTTACGATTTTATCTTCGCATATACCGAAATTCGCGTATGTCGATTACGTTTTTCGGCAATTATCATATGAAAACGCGTATTTAAACATAGTAAAAACGTTATATTCTTGTTATATTCTTTATTCTGCATCGATAGAATATAAAATCATTGAAATTGAACGAGATTTCAAGTTTTCGTTTTTCGACGATACGCGTATATGAGCGAAAAATCGTATATACGATATGAAAGAATGTTAAAAACTTTGATTCCAATATAAAATAGATGTTTGATCTTATGAAATGCAATGTTCTGAATCGATTGGTAACATTTTTCTAACTGTGGCACAAGTATTATTAAAGATTTCACGATTTTATCTTCGCATATACCGAAATTCGCGTATGTCGATTACGTTTTTCGACAATTATCATATGAAAACGCGTATTTAAACATAGTAAAAACGTTATATTCTTGTTATATTCTTTATTCTGCATCGATAGAATATAAAATCATTGAAATTGAACGAGATTTCAAGTTTTCGTTTTTCGACGATACGCGTATATGAGCGAAAAATCGTATATACGATATGAAAGAATGTTAAAAACTTTGATTCCAATATAAAATAGATGTTTGATCTTATGAAATGCAATGTTCTGAATCGATTGGTAACATTTTTCTAACTGTGGCACAAGTATTATTAAAGATTTCACGATTTTATCTTCGCATATACCGAAATTCGCGTATGTCGATTACGTTTTTCGACAATTATCATATGAAAACGCGTATTTAAACATAGTAAAAACGTTATATTCTTGTTATATTCTTTATTCTGCATCGATAGAATATAAAATCATTGAAATTGAACGAGATTTTAAGTTTTCGTTTTTCGACGATACGCGTATATGAGTGAAAAATCGTATATACGATATGAAAGAATGTTAAAAACTTTGATTCCAATATAAAATAGATGTTTGATCTTATGAAATGCAATGTTCTGAATCGATTGGTAACATTTTTCTATCTGTGGCACAAGTATTATTAAAGATTTCACGATTTTATCTTCGCATATACCGAAATTCGCGTATGTCGATTACGTTTTTCGACAATTATCATATGAAAACGCGTATATAAACATAGTAAAAACGTTATATTCTTGTTATATTCTTTATTCTGCATCGATAGAATATAAAATCATTGAAATTGAACGAGATTTCAAGTTTTCGTTTTTCGACGATACGCGTATATGAGCGAAAAATCGTATATACGATATGAAAGAATGTTAAAAACTTTGATTCCAATATAAAATAGATGTTTGATCTTATGAAATGCAATGTTCTGAATCGATTGGTAACATTTTTCTAACTGTGGCACAAGTATTATTAAAGATTTCACGATTTTATCTTCGCATATACCGAAATTCGCGTATGTCGATTACGTTTTTCGACAATTATCATATGAAAACGCGTATTTAAACATAGTAAAAACGTTATATTCTTGTTATATTCTTTATTCTGCATCGATAGAATATAAAATCATTGAAATTGAACGAGATTTCAAGTTTTCGTTTTTCGACGATACGCGTATATGAGCGAAAAATCGTATATACGATATGAAAGAATGTTAAAAACTTTGATTCCAATATAAAATAGATGTTTGATCTTATGAAATGCAATGTTCTGAATCGATTGGTAACATTTTTCTAACTGTTGCACAAGTATTATTAAAGATTTCACGATTTTATCTTCGCATATACCGAAATTCGCGTATGTCGATTACGTTTTTCGACAATTATCATATGAAAACGCGTATTTAAACATAGTAAAAACGTTATATTCTTGTTATATTCTTTATTCTGCATCGATAGAATATAAAATCATTGAAATTGAACGAGATTTCAAGTTTTCGTTTTTCGACGATACGCGTATATGAGCGAAAAATCGTATATACGATATGAAAGAATGTTAAAAACTTTGATTCCAATCTAAAATAGATGTTTGATCTTATGAAATGCAATGTTCTGAATCGATTGGTAACATTTTTCTAACTGTGGCACAAGTATTATTAAAGATTTCACGATTTTATCTTCGCATATACCGAAATTCGCGTATGTCGATTACGTTTTTCGACAATTATCATATGAAAACGCGTATTTAAACATAGTAAAAACGTTATATTCTTGTTATATTCTTTATTCTGCATCGATAGAATATAAAATCATTGAAATTGAACGAGATTTCAAGTTTTCGTTTTTCGACGATACGCGTATATGAGCGAAAAATCGTACATACGATATGAAAGAATGTTAAAAACTTTGATTCCAATATAAAATAGATGTTTGATCTTATGAAATGCAATGTTCTGAATCGATTGGTAACATTTTTCTAACTGTGGCACAAGTATTATTAAAGATTTCACGATTTTATCTTCGCATATACCGAAATTCGCGTATGTCGATTACGTTTTTCGACAATTATCATATGAAAACGCGTATTTAAACATAGTAAAAACGTTATATTCTTGTTATATTCTTTATTCTGCATCGATAGAATATAAAATCATTGAAATTGAACGAGATTTCAAGTTTTCGTTTTTCGACGATACGCGTATATGAGCGAAAAATCGTATATACGATATGAAAGAATGTTAAAAACTTTGATTCCAATATAAAATAGATGTTTGATCTTATGAAATGCAATGTTCTGAATCGATTGGTAACATTTTTCTAACTGTGGCACAAGTATTATTAAAGATTTCACGATTTTATCTTCGCATATACCGAAATTCGCGTATGTCGATTACGTTTTTCGACAATTATCATATGAAAACGCGTATTTAAACATAGTAAAAACGTTATATTCTTGTTATATTCTTTATTCTGCATCGATAGAATATAAAATCATTGAAATTGAACGAGATTTCAAGTTTTCGTTTTTCGACGATACGCGTATATGAGCGAAAAATCGTATATACGATATGAAAGAATGTTAAAAACTTTGATTCCAATCTAAAATAGATGTTTGATCTTATGAAATGCAATGTTCTGAATCGATTGGTAACATTTTTCTAACTGTGGCACAAGTATTATTAAAGATTTCACGATTTTATCTTCGCATATACCGAAATTCGCGTATGTCGATTACGTTTTTCGACAATTATCATATGAAAACGCGTATTTAAACATAGTAAAAACGTTATATTCTTGTTATATTCTTTATTCTGCATCGATAGAATATAAAATCATTGAAATTGAACGAGATTTCAAGTTTTCGTTTTTCGACGATACGCGTATATGAGTGAAAAATCGTATATACGATATGAAAGAATGTTAAAAACTTTGATTCCAATCTAAAATAGATGTTTGATCTTATGAAATGCAATGTTCTGAATCGATTGGTAACATTTTTCTAACTGTGGCACAAGTATTATTAAAGATTTCACGATTTTATCTTCGCATATACCGAAATTCGCGTATGTCGATTACGTTTTTCGACAATTATCATATGAAAACGCGTATATAAACATAGTAAAAACGTTATATTCTTGTTATATTCTTTATTCTGCATCGATAGAATATAAAATCATTGAAATTGAACGAGATTTCAAGTTTTCGTTTTTCGACGATACGCGTATATGAGCGAAAAATCGTATATACGATATGAAAGAATGTTAAAAACTTTGATTCCAATATAAAATAGATGTTTGATCTTATGAAATGCAATGTTCTGAATCGATTGGTAACATTTTTCTAACTGTGGCACAAGTATTATTAAAGATTTCACGATTTTATCTTCGCATATACCGAAATTCGCGTATGTCGATTACGTTTTTCGACAATTATCATATGAAAACGCGTATTTAAACATAGTAGAAACGTTATATTCTTGTTATATTCTTTATTCTGTATCGATAGAATATAAAATCATTGAAATTGAACGAGATTTCAAGTTTTCGTTTTTCTACGATACGCGTATATGAGCGAAAAATCTTATATACGATATGAAAGAATGTTAAAAACTTTGATTCCAATATAAAATAGATGTTTGATCTTATGAAATGCAATGTTCTGAATCGATTGGTAACATTTTTCTAACTGTGGCACAAGTATTATTAAAGATTTCACGATTTTATCTTCGCATATACCGAAATTCGCGTATGTCGATTACGTTTTTCGACAATTATCATATGAAAACGCGTATTTAAACATAGTAAAAACGTTATATTCTTGTTATATTCTTTATTCTGCATCGATAGAATATAAAATCATTGAAATTGAACGAGATTTCAAGTTTTCGTTTTTCGACGATACGCGTATATGAGCGAAAAATCGTATATACGATATGAAAGAATGTTAAAAACTTTGATTCCAATATAAAATAGATGTTTGATCTTATGAAATGCAATGTTCTGAATCGATTGGTAACATTTTTCTAACTGTGGCACAAGTATTATTAAAGATTTCACGATTTTATCTTCGCATATACCGAAATTCGCGTATGTCGATTACGTTTTTCGACAATTATCATATGAAAACGCGTATTTAAACATAGTAAAAACGTTATATTCTTGTTATATTCTTTATTCTGCATCGATAGAATATAAAATCATTGAAATTGAACGAGATTTCAAGTTTTCGTTTTTCGACGATACGCGTATATGAGCGAAAAATCGTATATACGATATGAAAGAATGTTAAAAACTTTGATTCCAATATAAAATAGATGTTTGATCTTATGAAATGCAATGTTCTGAATCGATTGGTAACATTTTTCTAACTGTGGCACAAGTATTATTAAAGATTTCACGATTTTATCTTCGCATATACCGAAATTCGCGTATGTCGATTACGTTTTTCGACAATTATCATATGAAAACGCGTATTTAAACATAGTAAAAACGTTATATTCTTGTTATATTCTTTATTCTGCATCGATAGAATATAAAATCATTGAAATTGTACGAGATTTCAAGTTTTCGTTTTTCGACGATACGCGTATATGAGCGAAAAATCGTATATACGATATGAAAGAATGTTAAAAACTTTGATTCCAATATAAAATAGATGTTTGATCTTATGAAATGCAATGTTCTGAATCGATTGGTAACATTTTTCTAACTGTGGCACAAGTATTATTAAAGATTTCACGATTTTATCTTCGCATATACCGAAATTCGCGTATGTCGATTACGTTTTTCGACAATTATCATATGAAAACGCGTATATAAACATAGTAAAAACGTTATATTCTTGTTATATTCTTTATTCTGCATCGATAGAATATAAAATCATTGAAATTGAACGAGATTTCAAGTTTTCGTTTTTCGACGATACGCGTATATGAGCGAAAAATCGTATATACGATATGAAAGAATGTTAAAAACTTTGATTCCAATATAAAATAGATGTTTGATCTTATGAAATGCAATGTTCTGAATCGATTGGTAACATTTTTCTAACTGTGGCACAAGTATTATTAAAGATTTCACGATTTTATCTTCGCATATACCGAAATTCGCGTATGTCGATTACGTTTTTCGACAATTATCATATGAAAACGCGTATTTAAACATAGTAAAAACGTTATATTCTTGTTATATTCTTTATTCTGCATCGATAGAATATAAAATCATTGAAATTGAACGAGATTTCAAGTTTTCGTTTTTCGACGATACGCGTATATGAGCGAAAAATCGTATATACGATATGAAAGAATGTTAAAAACTTTGATTCCAATATAAAATAGATGTTTGATCTTATGAAATGCAATGTTCTGAATCGATTGGTAACATTTTTCTAACTGTGGCACAAGTATTATTAAAGATTTCACGATTTTATCTTCGCATATACCGAAATTCGCGTATGTCGATTACGTTTTTCGACAATTATCATATGAAAACGCGTATTTAAACATAGTAAAAACGTTATATTCTTGTTATATTCTTTATTCTGCATCGATAGAATATAAAATCATTGAAATTGAACGAGATTTCAAGTTTTCGTTTTTCGACGATACGCGTATATGAGCGAAAAATCGTATATACGATATGAAAGAATGTTAAAAACTTTGATTCCAATATAAAATAGATGTTTGATCTTATGAAATGCAATGTTCTGAATCGATTGGTAACATTTTTCTAACTGTGGCACAAGTATTATTAAAGATTTCACGATTTTATCTTCGCATATACCGAAATTCGCGTATGTCGATTACGTTTTTCGACAATTATCATATGAAAACGCGTATTTAAACATAGTAAAAACGTTATATTCTTGTTATATTCTTTATTCTGCATCGATAGAATATAAAATCATTGAAATTGAACGAGATTTCAAGTTTTCGTTTTTCGACGATACGCGTATATGAGCGAAAAATCGTATATACGATATGAAAGAATGTTAAAAACTTTGATTCCAATATAAAATAGATGTTTGATCTTATGAAATGCAATGTTCTGAATCGATTGGTAACATTTTTCTAACTGTGGCACAAGTATTATTAAAGATTTCACGATTTTATCTTCGCATATACCGAAATTCGCGTATGTCGATTACGTTTTTCGACAATTATCATATGAAAACGCGTATTTAAACATATTAAAAACGTTATATTCTTGTTATATTCTTTATTCTGCATCGATAGAATATAAAATCATTGAAATTGAACGAGATTTCAAGTTTTCGTTTTTCGACGATACGCGTATATGAGCGAAAAATCGTATATACGATATGAAAGAATGTTAAAAACTTTGATTCCAATATAAAATAGATGTTTGATCTTATGAAATGCAATGTTCTGAATCGATTGGTAACATTTTTCTAACTGTGGCACAAGTATTATTAAAGATTTCACGATTTTATCTTCGCATATACCGAAATTCGCGTATGTCGATTACGTTTTTTGACAATTATCATATGAAAACGCGTATTTAAACATAGTAAAAACGTTATATTCTTGTTATATTCTTTATTCTGCATCGATAGAATATAAAATCATTGAAATTGAACGAGATTTCAAGTTTTCGTTTTTCGACGTTACGCGTATATGAGCGAAAAATCGTATATACGATATGAAAGAATGTTAAAAACTTTGATTCCAATATAAAATAGATGTTTGATCTTATGAAATGCAATGTTCTGAATCGATTGGTAACATTTTTCTAACTGTGGCACAAGTTTTATTAAAGATTTCACGATTTTATCTTCGCATATACCGAAATTCGCGTATGTCGATTACGTTTTTCGACAATTATCATATGAAAACGCGTATTTAAACATAGTAAAAACGTTATATTCTTGTTATATTCTTTATTCTGCATCGATAGAATATAAAATCATTGAAATTGAACGAGATTTCAAGTTTTCGTTTTTCGACGATACGCGTATATGAGCGAAAAATCGTATATACGATATGAAAGAATGTTAAAAACTTTGATTCCAATATAAAATAAATGTTTGATCTTATGAAATGCAATGTTCTGAATCGATTGGTAACATTTTTGTAACTGTGGCACAAGTATTATTAAAGATTTCACGATTTTATCTTCGCATATACCGAAATTCGCGTATGTCGATTACGTTTTTCGACAATTATCATATGAAAACGCGTATTTAAACATATTAAAAACGTTATATTCTTGTTATATTCTTTATTCTGCATCGATAGAATATAAAATCATTGAAATTGAACGAGATTTCAAGTTTTCGTTTTTCGACGATACGCGTATATGAGCGAAAAATCGTATATACGATATGAAAGAATGTTAAAAACTTTGATTCCAATATAAAATAGATGTTTGATCTTATGAAATGCAATGTTCTGAATCGATTGGTAACATTTTTCTAACTGTGGCACAAGTATTATTAAAGATTTCACGATTTTATCTTCGCATATACCGAAATTCGCGTATGTCGATTACGTTTTTCGACAATTATCATATGAAAACGCGTATTTAAACATATTAAAAACGTTATATTCTTGTTATATTCTTTATTCTGCATCGATAGAATATAAAATCATTGAAATTGAACGAGATTTCAAGTTTTCGTTTTTCGACGATACGCGTATATGAGCGAAAAATCGTATATACGATATGAAAGAATGTTAAAAACTTTGATTCCAATATAAAATAGATGTTTGATCTTATGAAATGCAATGTTCTGAATCGATTGGTAACATTTTTCTAACTGTGGCACAAGTATTATTAAAGATTTCACGATTTTATCTTCGCATATACCGAAATTCGCGTATGTCGATTAGGTTTTTCGACAATTATCATATGAAAACGCGTATTTAAACATATTAAAAACGTTATATTCTTGTTATATTCTTTATTCTGCATCGATAGAATATAAAATCATTGAAATTGAACGAGATTTCAAGTTTTCGTTTTTCGACGATACGCGTATATGAGCGAAAAATCGTATATACGATATGAAAGAATGTTAAAAACTTTGATTCCAATATAAAATAGATGTTTGATCTTATGAAATGCAATGTTCTGAATCGATTGGTAACATTTTTCTAACTGTGGCACAAGTATTATTAAAGATTTCACGATTTTATCTTCGCATATACCGAAATTCGCGTATGTCGATTACGTTTTTCGACAATTATCATATGAAAACGCGTATTTAAACATATTAAAAACGTTATATTCTTGTTATATTCTTTATTCTGCATCGATAGAATATAAAATCATTGAAATTGAACGAGATTTCATGTTTTCGTTTTTCGACGATACGCGTATATGAGCGAAAAATCGTATATACGATATGAAAGAATGTTAAAAACTTTGATTCCAATATAAAATAGATGTTTGATCTTATGAAATGCAATGTTCTGAATCGATTGGTAACATTTTTCTAACTGTGGCACAAGTATTATTAAAGATTTCACGATTTTATCTTCGCATATACCGAAATTCGCGTATGTCGATTACGTTTTTCGACAATTATCATATGAAAACGCGTATTTAAACATAGTAAAAACGTTATATTCTTGTTATATTCTTTATTCTGCATCGATAGAATATAAAATCATTGAAATTGAACGAGATTTCAAGTTTTCGTTTTTCGACGATACGCGTATATGAGCGAAAAATCGTATATACGATATGAAAGAATGTTAAAAACTTTGATTCCAATATAAAATAGATGTTTGATCTTATGAAATGCAATGTTCTGAATCGATTGGTAACATTTTTCTAACTGTGGCACAAGTTTTATTAAAGATTTCACGATTTTATCTTCGCATATACCGAAATTCGCGTATGTCGATTACGTTTTTCGACAATTATCATATGAAAACGCGTATTTAAACATAGTAAAAACGTTATATTCTTGTTATATTCTTTATTCTGCATCGATAGAATATAAAATCATTGAAATTGAACGAGATTTCAAGTTTTCGTTTTTCGACGATACGCGTATATGAGCGAAAAATCGTATATACGATATGAAAGAATGTTAAAAACTTTGATTCCAATATAAAATAGATGTTTGATCTTATGAAATGCAATGTTCTGAATCGATTGGTAACATTTTTCTAACTGTGGCACAAGTATTATTAAAGATTTCACGATTTTATCTTCGCATATACCGAAATTCGCGTATGTCGATTACGTTTTTCGACAATTATCATATGAAAACGCGTATTTAAACATATTAAAAACGTTATATTCTTGTTATATTCTTTATTCTGCATCGATAGAATATAAAATCATTGAAATTGAACGAGATTTCAAGTTTTCGTTTTTCGACGATACGCGTATATGAGCGAAAAATCGTATATACGATATGAAAGAATGTTAAAAACTTTGATTCCAATATAAAATAGATGTTTGATCTTATGAAATGCAATGTTCTGAATCGATTGGTAACATTTTTCTAACTGTGGCACAAGTATTATTAAAGATTTCACGATTTTATCTTCGCATATACCGAAATTCGCGTATGTCGATTACGTTTTTCGACAATTATCATATGAAAACGCGTATTTAAACATAGTAAAAACGTTATATTCTTGTTATATTCTTTATTCTGCATCGATAGAATATAAAATCATTGAAATTGAACGAGATTTCAAGTTTTCGTTTTTCGACGATACGCGTATATGAGCGAAAAATCGTATATACGATATGAAAGAATGTTAAAAACTTTGATTCCAATATAAAATAGATGTTTGATCTTATGAAATGCAATGTTCTGAATCGATTGGTAACATTTTTCTAACTGTGGCACAAGTATTATTAAAGATTTCACGATTTTATCTTCGCATATACCGAAATTCGCGTATGTCGATTACGTTTTTCGACAATTATCATATGAAAACGCGTATTTAAACATAGTAAAAACGTTATATTCTTGTTATATTCTTTATTCTGCATCGATAGAATATAAAATCATTGAAATTGAACGAGATTTCAAGTTTTCGTTTTTCGACGATACGCGTATATGAGCGAAAAATCGTATATACGATATGAAAGAATGTTAAAAACTTTGATTCCAATATAAAATAGATGTTTGATCTTATGAAATGCAATGTTCTGAATCGATTGGTAACGTTTTTCTAACTGTGGCACAAGTATTATTAAAGATTTCACGATTTTATCTTCGCATATACCGAAATTCGCGTATGTCGATTACGTTTTTCGACAATTATCATATGAAAACGCGTATTTAAACATAGTAAAAACGTTATATTCTTGTTATATTCTTTATTCTGCATCGATAGAATATAAAATCATTGAAATTGAACGAGATTTCAAGTTTTCGTTTTTCGACGATACGCGTATATGAGCGAAAAATCGTATATACGATATGAAAGAATGTTAAAAACTTTGATTCCAATATAAAATAGATGTTTGATCTTATGAAATGCAATGTTCTGAATCGATTGGTAACATTTTTCTAACTGTGGCACAAGTATTATTAAAGATTTCACGATTTTATCTTCGCATATACCGAAATTCGCGTATGTCGATTACGTTTTTCGACAATTATCATATGAAAACGCGTATTTAAACATAGTAAAAACGTTATATTCTTGTTATATTCTTTATTCTGCATCGATAGAATATAAAATCATTGAAATTGAACGAGATTTCAAGTTTTCGTTTTTCGACGATACGCGTATATGAGCGAAAAATCGTATATACGATATGAAAGAATGTTAAAAACTTTGATTCCAATATAAAATAGATGTTTGATCTTATGAAATGCAATGTTCTGAATCGATTGGTAACATTTTTCTAACTGTGGCACAAGTATTATTAAAGATTTCACGATTTTATCTTCGCATATACCGAAATTCGCGTATGTCGATTACGTTTTTCGACAATTATCATATGAAAACGCGTATTTAAACATAGTAAAAACGTTATATTCTTGTTATATTCTTTATTCTGCATCGATAGAATATAAAATCATTGAAATTGAACGAGATTTCAAGTTTTCGTTTTTCGACGATACGCGTATATGAGCGAAAAATCGTATATACGATATGAAAGAATGTTAAAAACTTTGATTCCAATATAAAATAGATGTTTGATCTTATGAAATGCAATGTTCTGAATCGATTGGTAACATTTTTCTAACTGTGGCACAAGTATTATTAAAGATTTCACGATTTTATCTTCGCATATACCGAAATTCGCGTATGTCGATTACGTTTTTCGACAATTATCATATGAAAACGCGTATTTAAACATAGTAAAAACGTTATATTCTTGTTATATTCTTTATTCTGCATCGATAGAATATAAAATCATTGAAATTGAACGAGATTTCAAGTTTTCGTTTTTCGACGATACGCGTATATGAGCGAAAAATCGTATATACGTTATGAAAGAATGTTAAAAACTTTGATTCCAATATAAAATAGATGTTTGATCTTATGAAATGCAATGTTCTGAATCGATTGGTAACATTTTTCTAACTGTGGCACAAGTATTATTAAAGATTTCACGATTTTATCTTCGCATATACCGAAATTCGCGTATGTCGATTACGTTTTTCGACAATTATCATATGAAAACGCGTATTTAAACATAGTAAAAACGTTATATTCTTGTTATATTCTTTATTCTGCATCGATAGAATATAAAATCATTGAAATTGAACGAGATTTCAAGTTTTCGTATTTCGACGATACGCTTATATGAGCGAAAAATCGTATATACGATATGAAAGAATGTTAAAAACTTTGATTCCAATATAAAATAGATGTTTGATCTTATGAAATGCAATGTTCTGAATCGATTGGTAACATTTTTCTAACTGTGGCACAAGTATTATTAAAGATTTCACGATTTTATCTTCGCATATACCGAAATTCGCGTATGTCGATTACGTTTTTCGACAATTATCATATGAAAACGCGTATTTAAACATATTAAAAACGTTATATTCTTGTTATATTCTTTATTCTGCATCGATAGAATATAAAATCATTGAAATTGAACGAGATTTCAAGTTTTCGTTTTTCGACGATACGCGTATATGAGCGAAAAATCGTATATACGATATGAAAGAATGTTAAAAACTTTGATTCCAATATAAAATAGATGTTTGATCTTATGAAATGCAATGTTCTGAATCGATTGGTAACATTTTTCTAACTGTGGCACAAGTATTATTAAAGATTTCACGATTTTATCTTCGCATATACCGAAATTCGCTTATGTCGATTACGTTTTTCGACAATTATCATATGAAAACGCGTATTTAAACATAGTAAAAACGTTATATTCTTGTTATATTCTTTATTCTGCATCGATAGAATATAAAATCATTGAAATTGAACGAGATTTCAAGTTTTCGTTTTTCGACGATACGCGTATATGAGCGAAAAATCGTATATACGATATGAAAGAATGTTAAAAACTTTGATTCCAATATAAAATAGATGTTTGATCTTATGAAATGCAATGTTCTGAATCGATTGGTAACATTTTTCTAACTGTGGCACAAGTATTATTAAAGATTTCACGATTTTATCTTCGCATATACCGAAATTCGCGTATGTCGATTACGTTTTTTCGACAATTATCATATGAAAACGCGTATTTAAACATAGTAAAAACGTTATATTCTTGTTATATTCTTTATTCTGCATCGATAGAATATAAAATCATTGAAATTGAACGAGATTTCAAGTTTTTGTATTTCGACGATACGCTTATATGAGCGAAAAATCGTATATACGATATGAAAGAATGTTAAAAACTTTGATTCCAATATAAAATAGATGTTTGATCTTATGAAATGCAATGTTCTGAATCGATTGGTAACATTTTTCTAACTGTGGCACAAGTATTATTAAAGATTTCACGATTTTATCTTCGCATATACCGAAATTCGCGTATGTCGATTACGTTTTTCGACAATTATCATATGAAAACGCGTATTTAAACATAGTAAAAACGTTATATTCTTGTTATATTCTTTATTCTGCATCGATAGAATATAAAATCATTGAAATTGAACGAGATTTCAAGTTTTCGTTTTTCGACGATACGCGTATATGAGCGAAAAATCGTATATACGATATGAAAGAATGTTAAAAACTTTGATTCCAATATAAAATAGATGTTTGATCTTATGAAATGCAATGTTCTGAATCGATTGGTAACATTTTTCTAACTGTGGCACAAGTATTATTAAAGATTTCACGATTTTATCTTCGCATATACCGAAATTCGCGTATGTCGATTACGTTTTTCGACAATTATCATATGAAAACGCGTATATAAACATAGTAAAAACGTTATATTCTTGTTATATTCTTTATTCTGCATCGATAGAATATAAAATCATTGAAATTGAACGAGATTTCAAGTTTTCGTTTTTCGACGATACGCGTATATGAGCGAAAAATCGTATATACGATATGAAAGAATGTTAAAAACTTTGATTCCAATATAAAATAGATGTTTGATCTTATGAAATGCAATGTTCTGAATCGATTGGTAACATTTTTCTAACTGTGGCACAAGTATTATTAAAGATTTCACGATTTTATCTTCGCATATACCGAAATTCGCGTATGTCGATTACGTTTTTCGACAATTATCATATGAAAACGCGTATTTAAACATAGTAAAAACGTTATATTCTTGTTATATTCTTTATTCTGCATCGATAGAATATAAAATCATTGAAATTGAACGAGATTTCAAGTTTTCGTTTTTCGACGATACGCGTATATGAGCGAAAAATCGTATATACGATATGAAAGAATGTTAAAAACTTTGATTCCAATATAAAATAGATGTTTGATCTTATGAAATGCAATGTTCTGAATCGATTGGTAACATTTTTCTAACTGTGGCACAAGTATTATTAAAGATTTCACGATTTTATCTTTGCATATACCGAAATTCGCGTATATCGATTACGTTTTTCGACAATTATCATATGAAAACGCGTATTTAAACATAGTAAAAACGTTATATTCTTGTTATATTCTTTATTCTGCATCGATAGAATATAAAATCATTGAAATTGAACGAGATTTCAAGTTTTCGTTTTTCGACGATACGCGTATATGAGCGAAAAATCGTATATACGATATGAAAGAATGTTAAAAACTTTGATTCCAATATAAAATAGATGTTTGATCTTATGAAATGCAATGTTCTGAATCGATTGGTAACATTTTTCTAACTGTGGCACAAGTATTATTAAAGATTTCACGATTTTATCTTCGCATATACCGAAATTCGCGTATGTCGATTACGTTTTTCGACAATTATCATATGAAAACGCGTATTTAAACATAGTAAAAACGTTATATTCTTGTTATATTCTTTATTCTGCATCGATAGAATATAAAATCATTGAAATTGAACGAGATTTCAAGTTTTCGTTTTTCGACGATACGCGTATATGAGCGAAAAATCGTATATACGATATGAAAGAATGTTAAAAACTTTGATTCCAATATAAAATAGATGTTTGATCTTATGAAATGCAATGTTCTGAATCGATTGGTAACATTTTTCTAACTGTGGCACAAGTATTATTAAAGATTTCACGATTTTATCTTCGCATATACCGAAATTCGCGTATGTCGATTACGTTTTTCGACAATTATCATATGAAAACGCGTATTTAAACATAGTAAAAACGTTATATTCTTGTTATATTCTTTATTCTGCATCGACAGAATATAAAATCATTGAAATTGAACGAGATTTCAAGTTTTCGTTTTTCGACGATACGCGTATATGAGCGAAAAATCGTATATACGATATGAAAGAATGTTAAAAACTTTGATTCCAATATATAATAGATGTTTGATCTTATGAAATGCAATGTTCTGAATCGATTGGTAACATTTTTCTAACTGTGGCACAAGTATTATTAAAGATTTTACGATTTTATCTTCGCATATACCGAAATTCGCGTATGTCGATTACGTTTTTCGGCAATTATCATATGAAAACGCGTATTTAAACATAGTAAAAACGTTATATTCTTGTTATATTCTTTATTCTGCATCGATAGAATATAAAATCATTGAAATTGAACGAGATTTCAAGTTTTCGTTTTTCGACGATACGCGTATATGAGCGAAAAATCGTATATACGATATGAAAGAATGTTAAAAACTTTGATTCCAATATAAAATAGATGTTTGATCTTATGAAATGCAATGTTCTGAATCGATTGGTAACATTTTTCTAACTGTGGCACAAGTATTATTAAAGATTTCACGATTTTATCTTCGCATATACCGAAATTCGCGTATGTCGATTACGTTTTTCGACAATTATCATATGAAAACGCGTATTTAAACATAGTAAAAACGTTATATTCTTGTTATATTCTTTATTCTGCATCGACAGAATATAAAATCATTGAAATTGAACGAGATTTCAAGTTTTCGTTTTTCGACGATACGCGTATATGAGCGAAAAATCGTATATACGATATGAAAGAATGTTAAAAACTTTGATTCCAATATAAAATAGATGTTTGATCTTATGAAATGCAATGTTCTGAATCGATTGGTAACATTTTTCTAACTGTGGCACAAGTATTATTAAAGATTTTACGATTTTATCTTCGCATATACCGAAATTCGCGTATGTCGATTACGTTTTTCGGCAATTATCATATGAAAACGCGTATTTAAACATAGTAAAAACGTTATATTCTTGTTATATTCTTTATTCTGCATCGATAGAATATAAAATCATTGAAATTGAACGAGATTTCAAGTTTTCGTTTTTCGACGATACGCGTATATGAGCGAAAAATCGTATATACGATATGAAAGAATGTTAAAAACTTTGATTCCAATATAAAATAGATGTTTGATCTTATGAAATGCAATGTTCTGAATCGATTGGTAACATTTTTCTAACTGTGGCACAAGTATTATTAAAGATTTCACGATTTTATCTTCGCATATACCGAAATTCGCGTATGTCGATTACGTTTTTCGACAATTATCATATGAAAACGCGTATTTAAACATAGTAAAAACGTTATATTCTTGTTATATTCTTTATTCTGCATCGATAGAATATAAAATCATTGAAATTGAACGAGATTTCAAGTTTTCGTTTTTCGACGATACGCGTATATGAGCGAAAAATCGTATATACGATATGAAAGAATGTTAAAATCTTTGATTCCAATATAAAATAGATGTTTGATCTTATGAAATGCAATGTTCTGAATCGATTGGTAACATTTTTCTAACTGTGGCACAAGTATTATTAAAGATTTCACGATTTTATCTTCGCATATACCGAAATTCGCGTATGTCGATTACGTTTTTCGACAATTATCATATGAAAACGCGTATTTAAACATAGTAAAAACGTTATATTCTTGTTATATTCTTTATTCTGCATCGATAGAATATAAAATCATTGAAATTGAACGAGATTTCAAGTTTTCGTTTTTCGACGATACGCGTATATGAGCGAAAAATCGTATATACGATATGAAAGAATGTTAAAAACTTTGATTCCAATATAAAATAGATGTTTGATCTTATGAAATGCAATGTTCTGAATCGATTGGTAACATTTTTCTAACTGTGGCACAAGTATTATTAAAGATTTCACGATTTTATCTTCGCATATACCGAAATTCGCGTATGTCGATTACGTTTTTCGACAATTATCATATGAAAACGCGTATTTAAACATAGTAAAAACGTTATATTCTTGTTATATTCTTTATTCTGCATCGATAGAATATAAAATCATTGAAATTGAACGAGATTTCAAGTTTTCGTTTTTCGACGATACGCGTATATGAGCGAAAAATCGTATATACGATATGAAAGAATGTTAAAAACTTTGATTCCAATATAAAATAGATGTTTGATCTTATGAAATGCAATGTTCTGAATCGATTGGTAACATTTTTCTAACTGTGGCACAAGTATTATTAAAGATTTCACGATTTTATCTTCGCATATACCGAAATTCGCGTATGTCGATTACGTTTTTCGACAATTATCATATGAAAACGCGTATTTAAACATAGTAAAAACGTTATATTCTTGTTATATTCTTTATTCTGCATCGACAGAATATAAAATCATTGAAATTGAACGAGATTTCAAGTTTTCGTTTTTCGACGATACGCGTATATGAGCGAAAAATCGTATATACGATATGAAAGAATGTTAAAAACTTTGATTCCAATATAAAATAGATGTTTGATCTTATGAAATGCAATGTTCTGAATCGATTGGTAACATTTTTCTAACTGTGGCACAAGTATTATTAAAGATTTTACGATTTTATCTTCGCATATACCGAAATTCGCGTATGTCGATTACGTTTTTCGGCAATTATCATATGAAAACGCGTATTTAAACATAGTAAAAACGTTATATTCTTGTTATATTCTTTATTCTGCATCGATAGAATATAAAATCATTGAAATTGAACGAGATTTCAAGTTTTCGTTTTTCGACGATACGCGTATATGAGCGAAAAATCGTATATACGATATGAAAGAATGTTAAAAACTTTGATTCCAATATAAAATAGATGTTTGATCTTATGAAATGCAATGTTCTGAATCGATTGGTAACATTTTTCTAACTGTGGCACAAGTATTATTAAAGATTTCACGATTTTATCTTCGCATATACCGAAATTCGCGTATGTCGATTACGTTTTTCGACAATTATCATATGAAAACGCGTATTTAAACATAGTAAAAACGTTATATTCTTGTTATATTCTTTATTCAGCATCGATAGAATATAAAATCATTGAAATTGAACGAGATTTCAAGTTTTCGTTTTTCGACGATACGCGTATATGAGCGAAAAATCGTATATACGATATGAAAGAATGTTAAAAACTTTGATTCCAATATAAAATAGATGTTTGATCTTATGAAATGCAATGTTCTGAATCGATTGGTAACATTTTTCTAACTGTGGCACAAGTATTATTAAAGATTTCAGGATTTTATCTTCGCATATACCGAAATTCGCGTATGTCGATTACGTTTTTCGACAATTATCATATGAAAACGCGTATTTAAACATAGTAAAAACGTTATATTCTTGTTATATTCTTTATTCTGCATCGATAGAATATAAAATCATTGAAATTGAACGAGATTTCAAGTTTTCGTTTTTCGACGATACGCGTATATGAGCGAAAAATCGTATATACGAAATGAAAGAATGTTAAAAACTTTGATTCCAATATAAAATAGATGTTTGATCTTATGAAATGCAATGTTCTGAATCGATTGGTAACATTTTTCTAACTGTGGCACAAGTATTATTAAAGATTTCACGATTTTATCTTCGCATATACCGAAATTCGCGTATGTCGATTACGTTTTTCGACAATTATCATATGAAAACGCGTATTTAAACATAGTAAAAACGTTATATTCTTATTATATTCTTTATTCTGCATCGATAGAATATAAAATCATTGAAATTGAACGAGATTTCAAGTTTTCGTTTTTCGACGATACGCTTATATGAGCGAAAAATCGTATATACGATATGAAAGAATGTTAAAAACTTTGATTCCAATATAAAATAGATGTTTGATCTTATGAAATGCAATGTTCTGAATCGATTGGTAATATTTTTCTAACTGTGGCACAAGTATTATTAAAGATTTCACGATTTTATCTTCGCATATACCGAAATTCGCGTATGTCGATTACGTTTTTCGACAATTATCATATGAAAACGCGTATTTAAACATAGTAAAAACGTTATATTCTTGTTATATTCTTTATTCTGCATCGATAGAATATAAAATCATTGAAATTGAACGAGATTTCAAGTTTTCGTTTTTCGACGATACGCGTATATGAGCGAAAAATCGTATATACGATATGAAAGAATGTTAAAAACTTTGATTCCAATATAAAATAGATGTTTGATCTTATGAAATGCAATGTTCTGAATCGATTGGTAACATTTTTCTAACTGTGGCACAAGTATTATTAAAGATTTCACGATTTTATCTTCGCATATACCGAAATTCGCGTATGTCGATTACGTTTTTCGACAATTATCATATGAAAACGCGTATTTAAACATAGTAAAAACGTTATATTCTTGTTATATTCTTTATTCTGCATCGACAGAATATAAAATCATTGAAATTGAACGAGATTTCAAGTTTTCGTTTTTCGACGATACGCGTATATGAGCGAAAAATCGTATATACGATATGAAAGAATGTTAAAAACTTTGATTCCAATATAAAATAGATGTTTGATCTTATGAAATGCAATGTTCTGAATCGATTGGTAACATTTTTCTAACTGTGGCACAAGTATTATTAAAGATTTTACGATTTTATCTTCGCATATACCGAAATTCGCGTATGTCGATTACGTTTTTCGGCAATTATCATATGAAAACGCGTATTTAAACATAGTAAAAACGTTATATTCTTGTTATATTCTTTATTCTGCATCGATAGAATATAAAATCATTGAAATTGAACGAGATTTCAAGTTTTCGTTTTTCGACGATACGCGTATATGAGCGAAAAATCGTATATACGATATGAAAGAATGTTAAAAACTTTGATTCCAATATAAAATAGATGTTTGATCTTATGAAATGCAATGTTCTGAATCGATTGGTAACATTTTTCTAACTGTGGCACAAGTATTATTAAAGATTTCACGATTTTATCTTCGCATATACCGAAATTCGCGTATGTCGATTACGTTTTTCGACAATTATCATATGAAAACGCGTATTTAAACATAGTAAAAACGTTATATTCTTGTTATATTCTTTATTCAGCATCGATAGAATATAAAATCATTGAAATTGAACGAGATTTCAAGTTTTCGTTTTTCGACGATACGCGTATATGAGCGAAAAATCGTATATACGATATGAAAGAATGTTAAAAACTTTGATTCCAATATAAAATAGATGTTTGATCTTATGAAATGCAATGTTCTGAATCGATTGGTAACATTTTTCTAACTGTGGCACAAGTATTATTAAAGATTTCAGGATTTTATCTTCGCATATACCGAAATTCGCGTATGTCGATTACGTTTTTCGACAATTATCATATGAAAACGCGTATTTAAACATAGTAAAAACGTTATATTCTTGTTATATTCTTTATTCTGCATCGATAGAATATAAAATCATTGAAATTGAACGAGATTTCAAGTTTTCGTTTTTCGACGATACGCGTATATGAGCGAAAAATCGTATATACGATATGAAAGAATGTTAAAAACTTTGATTCCAATATAAAATAGATGTTTGATCTTATGCAATGCAATGTTCTGAATCGATTGGTAACATTTTTCTAACTGTGGCACAAGTATTATTAAAGATTTCACGATTTTATCTTCGCATATACCGAAATTCGCGTATGTCGATTACGTTTTTCGACAATTATCATATGAAAACGCGTATTTAAACATAGTAAAAACGTTATATTCTTGTTATATTCTTTATTCTGCATCGATAGAATATAAAATCATTGAAATTGAACGAGATTTCAAGTTTTCGTTTTTCGACGATACGCGTATATGAGCGAAAAATCGTATATACGATATGAAAGAATGTTAAAAACTTTGATTCCAATATAAAATAGATGTTTGATCTTATGAAATGCAATGTTCTGAATCGATTGGTAACATTTTTCTAACTGTGGCACAAGTATTATTAAAGATTTCACGATTTTATCTTCGCATATACCGAAATTCGCGTATGTCGATTACGTTTTTCGACAATTATCATATGAAAACGCGTATTTAAACATAGTAAAAACGTTATATTCTTGTTATATTCTTTATTCTGCATCGATAGAATATAAAATCATTGAAATTGAACGAGATTTCAAGTTTTCGTTTTTCGACGATACGCGTATATGAGCGAAAAATCGTATATACGATATGAAAGAATGTTAAAAACTTTGATTCCAATATAAAATAGATGTTTGATCTTATGAAATGCAATGTTCTGAATCGATTGGTAACATTTTTCTAACTGTGGCACAAGTATTATTAAAGATTTCACGATTTTATCTTCGCATATACCGAAATTCGCGTATGTCGATTACGTTTTTCGACAATTATCATATGAAAACGCGTATTTAAACATAGTAAAAACGTTATATTCTTGTTATATTCTTTATTCCGCATCGATAGAATATAAAATCATTGAAATTGAACGAGATTTCAAGTTTTCGTTTTTCGACGATACGCGTATATGAGCGAAAAATCGTATATACGATATGAAAAAATGTTAAAAACTTTGATTCCAATATAAAATAGATGTTTGATCTTATGAAATGCAATGTTCTGAATCGATTGGTAACATTTTTCTAACTGTGGCACAAGTATTATTAAAGATTTCACGATTTTATCTTCGCATATACCGAAATTCGCGTATGTCGATTACGTTTTTCGACAATTATCATATGAAAACGCGTATTTAAACATAGTAAAAACGTTATATTCTTGTTATATTCTTTATTCTGCATCGATAGAATATAAAATCATTGAAATTGAACGAGATTTCAAGTTTTCGTTTTTCGACGATACGCGTATATGAGCGAAAAATCGTATATACGATATGAAAGAATGTTAAAAACTTTGATTCCAATATAAAATAGATGTTTGATCTTATGAAATGCAATGTTCTGAATCGATTGGTAACATTTTTCTAACTGTGGCACAAGTATTATTAAAGATTTCACGATTTTATCTTCGCATATACCGAAATTCGCGTATGTCGATTACGTTTTTCGACAATTATCATATGAAAACGCGTATTTAAACATAGTAAAAACGTTATATTCTTTTTATATTCTTTATTCTGCATCGATAGAATATAAAATCATTGAAATTGAACGAGATTTCAAGTTTTCGTTTTTCGACGATACGCGTATATGAGCGAAAAATCGTATATACGATATGAAAGAATGTTAAAAACTTTGATTCCAATATAAAATAGATGTTTGATCTTATGAAATGCAATGTTCTGAATCGATTGGTAACATTTTTCTAACTGTGGCACAAGTATTATTAAAGATTTCACGATTTTATCTTCGCATATACCGAAATTCGCGTATGTCGATTACGTTTTTCGACAATTATCATATGAAAACGCGTATTTAAACATAGTAAAAACGTTATATTCTTGTTATATTCTTTATTCTGCATCGATAGAATATAAAATCATTGAAATTGAACGAGATTTCAAGTTTTCGTTTTTCGACGATACGCGTATATGAGCGAAAAATCGTATATACGATATGAGAGAATGTTAAAAACTTTGATTCCAATATAAAATAGATGTTTGATCTTATGAAATGCAATGTTCTGAATCGATTGGTAACATTTTTCTAACTGTGGCACAAGTATTATTAAAGATTTCACGATTTTATCTTCGCATATACCGAAATTCGCGTATGTCGATTACGTTATTCGACAATTATCATATGAAAACGCGTATTTAAACATAGTAAAAACGTTATATTCTTGTTATATTCTTTATTCTGCATCGATAGAATATAAAATCATTGAAATTGAACGAGATTTCAAGTTTTCGTTTTTCGACGATACGCGTATATGAGCGAAAAATCGTATATACGATATGAAAGAATGTTAAAAACTTTGATTCCAATATAAAATAGATGTTTGATCTTATGAAGTGCAATGTTCTGAATCGATTGGTAACATTTTTCTAACTGTGGCACAAGTATTATTAAAGATTTCACGATTTTATCTTCGCATATACCGAAATTCGCGTATGTCGATTACGTTTTTCGACAATTATCATATGAAAACGCGTATTTAAACATAGTAAAAACGTTATATTCTTGTTATATTCTTTATTCTGCATCGATAGAATATAAAATCATTGAAATTGAACGAGATTTCAAGTTTTCGTTTTTCGACGATACGCGTATATGAGCGAAAAATCGTATATACGATATGAAAGAATGTTAAAAACTTTGATTCCAATATAAAATAGATGTTTGATCTTATGAAATGCAATGTTCTGAATCGATTGGTAACATTTTTCTAACTGTGGCACAAGTATTATTAAAGATTTCACGATTTTATCTTCGCATATACCGAAATTCGCGTATGTCGATTACGTTTTTCGACAATTATCATATGAAAACGCGTATTTAAACATAGTAAAAACGTTATATTCTTGTTATATTCTTTATTCTGCATCGACAGAATATAAAATCATTGAAATTGAACGAGATTTCAAGTCTTCGTTTTTCGACGATACGCGTATATGAGCGAAAAATCGTATATACGATATGAAAGAATGTTAAAAACTTTGATTCCAATATAAAATAGATGTTTGATCTTATGAAATGCAATGTTCTGAATCGATTGGTAACATTTTTCTAACTGTGGCACAAGTATTATTAAAGATTTTACGATTTTATCTTCGCATATACCGAAATTCGCGTATGTCGATTACGTTTTTCGGCAATTATCATATGAAAACGCGTATTTAAACATAGTAAAAACGTTATATTCTTGTTATATTCTTTATTCTGCATCGATAGAATATAAAATCATTGAAATTGAACGAGATTTCAAGTTTTCGTTTTTCGACGATACGCGTATATGAGCGAAAAATCGTATATACGATATGAAAGAATGTTAAAAACTTTGATTCCAATATAAAATAGATGTTTGATCTTATGAAATGCAATGTTCTGAATCGATTGGTAACATTTTTCTAACTGTGGCACAAGTATTATTAAAGATTTCACGATTTTATCTTCGCATATACCGAAATTCGCGTATGTCGATTACGTTTTTCGACAATTATCATATGAAAACGCGTATTTAAACATAGTAAAAACGTTATATTCTTGTTATATTCTTTATTCAGCATCGATAGAATATAAAATCATTGAAATTGAACGAGATTTCAAGTTTTCGTTTTTCGACGATACGCGTATATGAGCGAAAAATCGTATATACGATATGAAAGAATGTTAAAAACTTTGATTCCAATATAAAATAGATGTTTGATCTTATGAAATGCAATGTTCTGAATCGATTGGTAACATTTTTCTAACTGTGGCACAAGTATTATTAAAGATTTCAGGATTTTATCTTCGCATATACCGAAATTCGCGTATGTCGATTACGTTTTTCGACAATTATCATATGAAAACGCGTATTTAAACATAGTAAAAACGTTATATTCTTGTTATATTCTTTATTCTGCATCGATAGAATATAAAATCATTGAAATTGAACGAGATTTCAAGTTTTCGTTTTTCGACGATACGCGTATATGAGCGAAAAATCGTATATACGATATGAAAGAATGTTAAAAACTTTGATTCCAATATAAAATAGATGTTTGATCTTATGAAATGCAATGTTCTGAATCGATTGGTAACATTTTTCTAACTGTGGCACAAGTATTATTAAAGATTTCACGATTTTATCTTCGCATATACCGAAATTCGCGTATGTCGATTACGTTTTTCGACAATTATCATATGAAAACGCGTATTTAAACATAGTAAAAACGTTATATTCTTGTTATATTCTTTATTCTGCATCGATAGAATATAAAATCATTGAAATTGAACGAGATTTCAAGTTTTCGTTTTTCGACGATACGCGTATATGAGCGAAAAATCGTATATACGATATGAAAGAATGTTAAAAACTTTGATTCCAATATAAAATAGATGTTTGATCTTATGAAATGCAATGTTCTGAATCGATTGGTAACATTTTTCTAACTGTGGCACAAGTATTATTAAAGATTTCACGATTTTATCTTCGCATATACCGAAATTCGCGTATGTCGATTACGTTTTTCGACAATTATCATATGAAAACGCGTATTTAAACATAGTAAAAACGTTATATTCTTGTTATATTCTTTATTCTGCATCGATAGAATATAAAATCATTGAAATTGAACGAGATTTCAAGTTTTCGTTTTTCGACGATACGCGTATATGAGCGAAAAATCGTATATACGATATGAAAGAATGTTAAAAACTTTGATTCCAATATAAAATAGATGTTTGATCTTATGAAATGCAATGTTCTGAATCGATTGGTAACATTTTTCTAACTGTGGCACAAGTATTATTAAAGATTTCACGATTTTATCTTCGCATATACCGAAATTCGCGTATGTCGATTACGTTTTTCGACAATTATCATATGAAAACGCGTATTTAAACATAGTAAAAACGTTATATTCTTGTTATATTCTTTATTCTGCATCGATAGAATATAAAATCATTGAAATTGAACGAGATTTCAAGTTTTCGTTTTTCGACGATACGCGTATATGAGCGAAAAATCGTATATACGATATGAAAGAATGTTAAAAACTTTGATTCCAATATAAAATAGATGTTTGATCTTATGAAATGCAATGTTCTGAATCGATTGGTAACATTTTTCTAACTGTGGCACAAGTATTATTAAAGATTTCACGATTTTATCTTCGCATATACCGAAATTCGCGTATGTCGATTACGTTTTTCGACAATTATCATATGAAAACGCGTATTTAAACATAGTAAAAACGTTATATTCTTGTTATATTCTTTATTCTGCATCGATAGAATATAAAATCATTGAAATTGAACGAGATTTCAAGTTTTCGTTTTTCGACGATACGCGTATATGAGCGAAAAATCGTATATACGATATGAAAGAATGTTAAAAACTTTGATTCCAATATAAAATAGATGTTTGATCTTATGAAATGCAATGTTCTGAATCGATTGGTAACATTTTTCTAACTGTGGCACAAGTATTATTAAAGATTTCACGATTTTATCTTCGCATATACCGAAATTCGCGTATGTCGATTACGTTTTTCGACAATTATCATATGAAAACGCGTATTTAAACATAGTAAAAACGTTATATTCTTGTTATATTCTTTATTCTGCATCGATAGAATATAAAATCATTGAAATTGAACGAGATTTCAAGTTTTCGTTTTTCGACGATACGCGTATATGAGCGAAAAATCGTATATACGATATGAAAGAATGTTAAAAACTTTGATTCCAATATAAAATAGATGTTTGATCTTATGAAATGCAATGTTCTGAATCGATTGGTAACATTTTTCTAACTGTGGCACAAGTATTATTAAAGATTTCACGATTTTATCTTCGCATATACCGAAATTCGCGTATGTCGATTACGTTTTTCGACAATTATCATATGAAAACGCGTATTTAAACATAGTAAAAACGTTATATTCTTGTTATATTCTTTATTCTGCATCGACAGAATATAAAATCATTGAAATTGAACGAGATTTCAAGTCTTCGTTTTTCGACGATACGCGTATATGAGCGAAAAATCGTATATACGATATGAAAGAATGTTAAAAACTTTGATTCCAATATAAAATAGATGTTTGATCTTATGAAATGCAATGTTCTGAATCGATTGGTAACATTTTTCTAACTGTGGCACAAGTATTATTAAAGATTTTACGATTTTATCTTCGCATATACCGAAATTCGCGTATGTCGATTACGTTTTTCGGCAATTATCATATGAAAACGCGTATTTAAACATAGTAAAAACGTTATATTCTTGTTATATTCTTTATTCTGCATCGATAGAATATAAAATCATTGAAATTGAACGAGATTTCAAGTTTTCGTTTTTCGACGATACGCGTATATGAGCGAAAAATCGTATATACGATATGAAAGAATGTTAAAAACTTTGATTCCAATATAAAATAGATGTTTGATCTTATGAAATGCAATGTTCTGAATCGATTGGTAACATTTTTCTAACTGTGGCACAAGTATTATTAAAGATTTCACGATTTTATCTTCGCATATACCGAAATTCGCGTATGTCGATTACGTTTTTCGACAATTATCATATGAAAACGCGTATTTAAACATAGTAAAAACGTTATATTCTTGTTATATTCTTTATTCTGCATCGATAGAATATAAAATCATTGAAATTGAACGAGATTTCAAGTTTTCGTTTTTCGACGATACGCGTATATGAGCGAAAAATCGTATATACGATATGAAAGAATGTTAAAAACTTTGATTCCAATATAAAATAGATGTTTGATCTTATGAAATGCAATGTTCTGAATCGATTGGTAACATTTTTCTAACTGTGGCACAAGTATTATTAAAGATTTCACGATTTTATCTTCGCATATACCGAAATTCGCGTATGTCGATTACGTTTTTCGACAATTATCATATGAAAACGCGTATTTAAACATAGTAAAAACGTTATATTCTTGTTATATTCTTTATTCTGCATCGATAGAATATAAAATCATTGAAATTGAACGAGATTTCAAGTTTTCGTTTTTCGACGATACGCGTATATGAGCGAAAAATCGTATATACGATATGAAAGAATGTTAAAAACTTTGATTCCAATATAAAATAGATGTTTGATCTTATGAAATGCAATGTTCTGAATCGATTGGTAACATTTTTCTAACTGTGGCACAAGTATTATTAAAGATTTCACGATTTTATCTTCGCATATACCGAAATTCGCGTATGTCGATTACGTTTTTCGACAATTATCATATGAAAACGCGTATTTAAACATAGTAAAAACGTTATATTCTTGTTATATTCTTTATTCTGCATCGATAGAATATAAAATCATTGAAATTGAACGAGATTTCAAGTTTTCGTTTTTCGACGATACGCGTATATGAGCGAAAAATCGTATATACGATATGAAAGAATGTTAAAAACTTTGATTCCAATATAAAATAGATGTTTGATCTTATGAAATGCAATGTTCTGAATCGATTGGTAACATTTTTCTAACTGTGGCACAAGTATTATTAAAGATTTCACGATTTTATCTTCGCATATACCGAAATTCGCGTATGTCGATTACGTTTTTCGACAATTATCATATGAAAACGCGTATTTAAACATAGTAAAAACGTTATATTCTTGTTATATTCTTTATTCTGCATCGATAGAATATAAAATCATTGAAATTGAACGAGATTTCAAGTTTTCGTTTTTCGACGATACGCGTATATGAGCGAAAAATCGTATATACGATATGAAAAATGTTAAAAACTTTGATTCCAATATAAAATAGATGTTTGATCTTATGAAATGCAATGTTCTGAATCGATTGGTAACATTTTTCTAACTGTGGCACAAGTATTATTAAAGATTTCACGATTTTATCTTCGCATATACCGAAATTCGCGTATGTCGATTACGTTTTTCGACAATTATCATATGAAAACGCGTATTTAAACATAGTAAAAACGTTATATTCTTGTTATATTCTTTATTCTGCATCGATAGAATATAAAATCATTGAAATTGAACGAGATTTCAAGTTTTCGTTTTTCGACGATACGCGTATATGAGCGAAAAATCGTATATACGATATGAAAGAATGTTAAAAACTTTGATTCCAATATAAAATAGATGTTTGATCTTATGAAATGCAATGTTCTGAATCGATTGGTAACATTTTTCTAACTGTGGCACAAGTATTATTAAAGATTTCACGATTTTATCTTCGCATATACCGAAATTCGCGTATGTCGATTACGTTTTTCGACAATTATCATATGAAAACGCGTATTTAAACATAGTAAAAACGTTATATTCTTGTTATATTCTTTATTCTGCATCGATAGAATATAAAATCATTGAAATTGAACGAGATTTCAAGTTTTCGTTTTTCGACGATACGCGTATATGAGCGAAAAATCGTATATACGATATGAAAGAATGTTAAAAACTTTGATTCCAATATAAAATAGATGTTTGATCTTATGAAATGCAATGTTCTGAATCGATTGGTAACATTTTTCTAACTGTGGCACAAGTATTATTAAAGATTTCACGATTTTATCTTCGCATATACCGAAATTCGCGTATGTCGATTACGTTTTTCGACAATTATCATATGAAAACGCGTATTTAAACATAGTAAAAACGTTATATTCTTGTTATATTCTTTATTCTGCATCGATAGAATATAAAATCATTGAAATTGAACGAGATTTCAAGTTTTCGTTTTTCGACGATACGCGTATATGAGCGAAAAATCGTATATACGATATGAGAGAATGTTAAAAACTTTGATTCCAATATAAAATAGATGTTTGATCTTATGAAATGCAATGTTCTGAATCGATTGGTAACATTTTTCTAACTGTGGCACAAGTATTATTAAAGATTTCACGATTTTATCTTCGCATATACCGAAATTCGCGTATGTCGATTACGTTATTCGACAATTATCATATGAAAACGCGTATTTAAACATAGTAAAAACGTTATATTCTTGTTATATTCTTTATTCTGCATCGATAGAATATAAAATCATTGAAATTGAACGAGATTTCAAGTTTTCGTTTTTCGACGATACGCGTATATGAGCGAAAAATCGTATATACGATATGAAAGAATGTTAAAAACTTTGATTCCAATATAAAATAGATGTTTGATCTTATGAAATGCAATGTTCTGAATCGATTGGTAACATTTTTCTAACTGTGGCACAAGTATTATTAAAGATTTCACGATTTTATCTTCGCATATACCGAAATTCGCGTATGTCGATTACGTTTTTCGATAATTATCATATGAAAACGCGTATTTAAACATAGTAAAAACGTTATATTCTTGTTATATTCTTTATTCTGCATCGATAGAATATAAAATCATTGAAATTGAACGAGATTTCAAGTTTTCGTTTTTCGACGATACGCGTATATGAGCGAAAAATCGTATATACGATATGAGAGAATGTTAAAAACTTTGATTCCAATATAAAATAGATGTTTGATCTTATGAAATGCAATGTTCTGAATCGATTGGTAACATTTTTCTAACTGTGGCACAAGTATTATTAAAGATTTCACGATTTTATCTTCGCATATACCGAAATTCGCGTATGTCGATTACGTTATTCGACAATTATCATATGAAAACGCGTATTTAAACATAGTAAAAACGTTATATTCTTGTTATATTCTTTATTCTGCATCGATAGAATATAAAATCATTGAAATTGAACGAGATTTCAAGTTTTCGTTTTTCGACGATACGCGTATATGAGCGAAAAATCGTATATACGATATGAAAGAATGTTAAAAACTTTGATTCCAATATAAAATAGATGTTTGATCTTATGAAATGCAATGTTCTGAATCGATTGGTAACATTTTTCTAACTGTGGCACAAGTATTATTAAAGATTTCACGATTTTATCTTCGCATATACCGAAATTCGCGTATGTCGATTACGTTTTTCGACAATTATCATATGAAAACGCGTATTTAAACATAGTAAAAACGTTATATTCTTGTTATATTCTTTATTCTGCATCGATAGAATATAAAATCATTGAAATTGAACGAGATTTCAAGTTTTCGTTTTTCGACGATACGCGTATATGAGCGAAAAATCGTATATACGATATGAAAGAATGTTAAAAACTTTGATTCCAATATAAAATAGATGTTTGATCTTATGAAATGCAATGTTCTGAATCGATTGGTAACATTTTTCTAACTGTGGCACAAGTATTATTAAAGATTTCACGATTTTATCTTCGCATATACCGAAATTCGCGTATGTCGATTACGTTTTTCGACAATTATCATATGAAAACGCGTATTTAAACATAGTAAAAACGTTATATTCTTGTTATATTCTTTATTCTGCATCGATAGAATATAAAATCATTGAAATTGAACGAGATTTCAAGTTTTCGTTTTTCGACGATACGCGTATATGAGCGAAAAATGGTATATACGATATGAAAGAATGTTAAAAACTTTGATTCCAATATAAAATAGATGTTTGATCTTATGAAATGCAATGTTCTGAATCGATTGGTAACATTTTTCTAACTGTGGCACAAGTATTATTAAAGATTTCACGATTTTATCTTCGCATATACCGAAATTCGCGTATGTCGATTACGTTTTTCGACAATTATCATATGAAAACGCGTATTTAAACATAGTAAAAACGTTATATTCTTGTTATATTCTTTATTCTGCATCGATAGAATATAAAATCATTGAAATTGAACGAGATTTCAAGTTTTCGTTTTTCGACGATACGCGTATATGAGCGAAAAATCGTATATACGATATGAAAGAATGTTAAAAACTTTGATTCCAATATAAAATAGATGTTTGATCTTATGAAATGCAATGTTCTGAATCGATTGGTAACATTTTTCTAACTGTGGCACAAGTATTATTAAAGATTTCACGATTTTATCTTCGCATATACCGAAATTCGCGTATGTCGATTACGTTTTTCGACAATTATCATATGAAAACGCGTATTTAAACATAGTAAAAACGTTATATTCTTGTTATATTCTTTATTCCGCATCGATAGAATATAAAATCATTGAAATTGAACGAGATTTCAAGTTTTCGTTTTTCGACGATACGCGTATATGAGCGAAAGATCGTATATACGATATGAAAAAATGTTAAAAACTTTGATTCCAATATAAAATAGATGTTTGATCTTATGAAATGCAATGTTCTGAATCGATTGGTAACATTTTTCTAACTGTGGCACAAGTATTATTAAAGATTTCACGATTTTATCTTCGCATATACCGAAATTCGCGTATGTCGATTACGTTTTTCGACAATTATCATATGAAAACGCGTATTTAAACATAGTAAAAACGTTATATTCTTGTTATATTCTTTATTCTGCATCGATAGAATATAAAATCATTGAAATTGAACGAGATTTCAAGTTTTCGTTTTTCGACGATACGCGTATATGAGCGAAAAATCGTATATACGATATGAAAGAATGTTAAAAACTTTGATTCCAATATAAAATAGATGTTTGATCTTATGAAATGCAATGTTCTGAATCGATTGGTAACATTTTTCTAACTGTGGCACAAGTATTATTAAAGATTTCACGATTTTATCTTCGCATATACCGAAATTCGCGTATGTCGATTACGTTTTTCGACAATTATCATATGAAAACGCGTATTTAAACATAGTAAAAACGTTATATTCTTTTTATATTCTTTATTCTGCATCGATAGAATATAAAATCATTGAAATTGAACGAGATTTCAAGTTTTCGTTTTTCGACGATACGCGTATATGAGCGAAAAATCGTATATACGATATGAAAGAATGTTAAAAACTTTGATTCCAATATAAAATAGATGTTTGATCTTATGAAATGCAATGTTCTGAATCGATTGGTAACATTTTTCTAACTGTGGCACAAGTATTATTAAAGATTTCACGATTTTATCTTCGCATATACCGAAATTCGCGTATGTCGATTACGTTTTTCGACAATTATCATATGAAAACGCGTATTTAAACATAGTAAAAACGTTATATTCTTGTTATATTCTTTATTCCGCATCGATAGAATATAAAATCATTGAAATTGAACGAGATTTCAAGTTTTCGTTTTTCGACGATACGCGTATATGAGCGAAAAATCGTATATACGATATGAAAAAATGTTAAAAACTTTGATTCCAATATAAAATAGATGTTTGATCTTATGAAATGCAATGTTCTGAATCGATTGGTAACATTTTTCTAACTGTGGCACAAGTATTATTAAAGATTTCACGATTTTATCTTCGCATATACCGAAATTCGCGTATGTCGATTACGTTTTTCGACAATTATCATATGAAAACGCGTATTTAAACATAGTAAAAACGTTATATTCTTGTTATATTCTTTATTCTGCATCGATAGAATATAAAATCATTGAAATTGAACGAGATTTCAAGTTTTCGTTTTTCGACGATACGCGTATATGAGCGAAAAATCGTATATACGATATGAAAGAATGTTAAAAACTTTGATTCCAATATAAAATAGATGTTTGATCTTATGAAATGCAATGTTCTGAATCGATTGGTAACATTTTTCTAACTGTGGCACAAGTATTATTAAAGATTTCACGATTTTATCTTCGCATATACCGAAATTCGCGTATGTCGATTACGTTTTTCGACAATTATCATATGAAAACGCGTATTTAAACATAGTAAAAACGTTATATTCTTGTTATATTCTTTATTCCGCATCGATAGAATATAAAATCATTGAAATTGAACGAGATTTCAAGTTTTCGTTTTTCGACGATACGCGTATATGAGCGAAAAATCGTATATACGATATGAAAAAATGTTAAAAACTTTGATTCCAATATAAAATAGATGTTTGATCTTATGAAATGCAATGTTCTGAATCGATTGGTAACATTTTTCTAACTGTGGCACAAGTATTATTAAAGATTTCACGATTTTATCTTCGCATATACCGAAATTCGCGTATGTCGATTACGTTTTTCGACAATTATCATATGAAAACGCGTATTTAAACATAGTAAAAACGTTATATTCTTGTTATATTCTTTATTCTGCATCGATAGAATATAAAATCATTGAAATTGAACGAGATTTCAAGTTTTCGTTTTTCGACGATACGCGTATATGAGCGAAAAATCGTATATACGATATGAAAGAATGTTAAAAACTTTGATTCCAATATAAAATAGATGTTTGATCTTATGAAATGCAATGTTCTGAATCGATTGGTAACATTTTTCTAACTGTGGCACAAGTATTATTAAAGATTTCACGATTTTATCTTCGCATATACCGAAATTCGCGTATGTCGATTACGTTTTTCGACAATTATCATATGAAAACGCGTATTTAAACATAGTAAAAACGTTATATTCTTTTTATATTCTTTATTCTGCATCGATAGAATATAAAATCATTGAAATTGAACGAGATTTCAAGTTTTCGTTTTTCGACGATACGCGTATATGAGCGAAAAATCGTATATACGATATGAAAGAATGTTAAAAACTTTGATTCCAATATAAAATAGATGTTTGATCTTATGAAATGCAATGTTCTGAATCGATTGGTAACATTTTTCTAACTGTGGCACAAGTATTATTAAAGATTTCACGATTTTATCTTCGCATATACCGAAATTCGCGTATGTCGATTACGTTTTTCGACAATTATCATATGAAAACGCGTATTTAAACATAGTAAAAACGTTATATTCTTGTTATATTCTTTATTCTGCATCGATAGAATATAAAATCATTGAAATTGAACGAGATTTCAAGTTTTCGTTTTTCGACGATACGCGTATATGAGCGAAAAATCGTATATACGATATGAGAGAATGTTAAAAACTTTGATTCCAATATAAAATAGATGTTTGATCTTATGAAATGCAATGTTCTGAATCGATTGGTAACATTTTTCTAACTGTGGCACAAGTATTATTAAAGATTTCACGATTTTATCTTCGCATATACCGAAATTCGCGTATGTCGATTACGTTATTCGACAATTATCATATGAAAACGCGTATTTAAACATAGTAAAAACGTTATATTCTTGTTATATTCTTTATTCTGCATCGATAGAATATAAAATCATTGAAATTGAACGAGATTTCAAGTTTTCGTTTTTCGACGATACGCGTATATGAGCGAAAAATCGTATATACGATATGAAAGAATGTTAAAAACTTTGATTCCAATATAAAATAGATGTTTGATCTTATGAAATGCAATGTTCTGAATCGATTGGTAACATTTTTCTAACTGTGGCACAAGTATTATTAAAGATTTCACGATTTTATCTTCGCATATACCGAAATTCGCGTATGTCGATTACGTTTTTCGACAATTATCATATGAAAACGCGTATTTAAACATAGTAAAAACGTTATATTCTTGTTATATTCTTTATTCTGCATCGATAGAATATAAAATCATTGAAATTGAACGAGATTTCAAGTTTTCGTTTTTCGACGATACGCGTATATGAGCGAAAAATCGTATATACGATATGAAAGAATGTTAAAAACTTTGATTCCAATATAAAATAGATGTTTGATCTTATGAAATGCAATGTTCTGAATCGATTGGTAACATTTTTCTAACTGTGGCACAAGTATTATTAAAGATTTCACGATTTTATCTTCGCATATACCGAAATTCGCGTATGTCGATTACGTTTTTCGACAATTATCATATGAAAACGCGTATTTAAACATAGTAAAAACGTTATATTCTTGTTATATTCTTTATTCTGCATCGACAGAATATAAAATCATTGAAATTGAACGAGATTTCAAGTCTTCGTTTTTCGACGATACGCGTATATGAGCGAAAAATCGTATATACGATATGAAAGAATGTTAAAAACTTTGATTCCAATATAAAATAGATGTTTGATCTTATGAAATGCAATGTTCTGAATCGATTGGTAACATTTTTCTAACTGTGGCACAAGTATTATTAAAGATTTTACGATTTTATCTTCGCATATACCGAAATTCGCGTATGTCGATTACGTTTTTCGGCAATTATCATATGAAAACGCGTATTTAAACATAGTAAAAACGTTATATTCTTGTTATATTCTTTATTCTGCATCGATAGAATATAAAATCATTGAAATTGAACGAGATTTCAAGTTTTCGTTTTTCGACGATACGCGTATATGAGCGAAAAATCGTATATACGATATGAAAGAATGTTAAAAACTTTGATTCCAATATAAAATAGATGTTTGATCTTATGAAATGCAATGTTCTGAATCGATTGGTAACATTTTTCTAACTGTGGCACAAGTATTATTAAAGATTTCACGATTTTATCTTCGCATATACCGAAATTCGCGTATGTCGATTACGTTTTTCGACAATTATCATATGAAAACGCGTATTTAAACATAGTAAAAACGTTATATTCTTGTTATATTCTTTATTCAGCATCGATAGAATATAAAATCATTGAAATTGAACGAGATTTCAAGTTTTCGTTTTTCGACGATACGCGTATATGAGCGAAAAATCGTATATACGATATGAAAGAATGTTAAAAACTTTGATTCCAATATAAAATAGATGTTTGATCTTATGAAATGCAATGTTCTGAATCGATTGGTAACATTTTTCTAACTGTGGCACAAGTATTATTAAAGATTTCACGATTTTATCTTCGCATATACCGAAATTCGCGTATGTCGATTACGTTTTTCGACAATTATCATATGAAAACGCGTATTTAAACATAGTAAAAACGTTATATTCTTGTTATATTCTTTATTCTGCATCGATAGAATATAAAATCATTGAAATTGAACGAGATTTCAAGTTTTCGTTTTTCGACGATACGCGTATATGAGCGAAAAATCGTATATACGATATGAGAGAATGTTAAAAACTTTGATTCCAATATAAAATAGATGTTTGATCTTATGAAATGCAATGTTCTGAATCGATTGGTAACATTTTTCTAACTGTGGCACAAGTATTATTAAAGATTTCACGATTTTATCTTCGCATATACCGAAATTCGCGTATGTCGATTACGTTATTCGACAATTATCATATGAAAACGCGTATTTAAACATAGTAAAAACGTTATATTCTTGTTATATTCTTTATTCTGCATCGATAGAATATAAAATCATTGAAATTGAACGAGATTTCAAGTTTTCGTTTTTCGACGATACGCGTATATGAGCGAAAAATCGTATATACGATATGAAAGAATGTTAAAAACTTTGATTCCAATATAAAATAGATGTTTGATCTTATGAAATGCAATGTTCTGAATCGATTGGTAACATTTTTCTAACTGTGGCACAAGTATTATTAAAGATTTCACGATTTTATCTTCGCATATACCGAAATTCGCGTATGTCGATTACGTTTTTCGACAATTATCATATGAAAACGCGTATTTAAACATAGTAAAAACGTTATATTCTTGTTATATTCTTTATTCAGCATCGATAGAATATAAAATCATTGAAATTGAACGAGATTTCAAGTTTTCGTTTTTCGACGATACGCGTATATGAGCGAAAAATCGTATATACGATATGAAAGAATGTTAAAAACTTTGATTCCAATATAAAATAGATGTTTGATCTTATGAAATGCAATGTTCTGAATCGATTGGTAACATTTTTCTAACTGTGGCACAAGTATTATTAAAGATTTCACGATTTTATCTTCGCATATACCGAAATTCGCGTATGTCGATTACGTTTTTCGACAATTATCATATGAAAACGCGTATTTAAACATAGTAAAAACGTTATATTCTTGTTATATTCTTTATTCTGCATCGACAGAATATAAAATCATTGAAATTGAACGAGATTTCAAGTCTTCGTTTTTCGACGTTACGCGTATATGAGCGAAAAATCGTATATACGATATGAAAGAATGTTAAAAACTTTGATTCCAATATAAAATAGATGTTTGATCTTATGAAATGCAATGTTCTGAATCGATTGGTAACATTTTTCTAACTGTGGCACAAGTATTATTAAAGATTTCACGATTTTATCTTCGCATATACCGAAATTCGCGTATGTCGATTACGTTTTTCGACAATTATCATATGAAAACGCGTATTTAAACATAGTAAAAACGTTATATTCTTGTTATATTCTTTATTCTGCATCGATAGAATATAAAATCATTGAAATTGAACGAGATTTCAAGTTTTCGTTTTTCGACGATACGCGTATATGAGCGAAAAATCGTATATACGATATGAAAGAATGTTAAAAACTTTGATTCCAATATAAAATAGATGTTTGATCTTATGAAATGCAATGTTCTGAATCGATTGGTAACATTTTTCTAACTGTGGCACATGTATTATTAAAGATTTCACGATTTTATCTTCGCATATACCGAAATTCGCGTATGTCGATTACGTTTTTCGACAATTATCATATGAAAACGCGTATTTAAACATAGTAAAAACGTTATATTCTTGTTATATTCTTTATTCTGCATCGATAGAATATAAAATCATTGAAATTGAACGAGATTTCAAGTTTTCGTTTTTCGACGATACGCGTATATGAGCGAAAAATCGTATATACGATATGAAAAAATGTTAAAAACTTTGATTCCAATATAAAATAGATGTTTGATCTTATGAAATGCAATGTTCTGAATCGATTGGTAACATTTTTCTAACTGTGGCACAAGTATTATTAAAGATTTCACGATTTTATCTTCGCATATACCGAAATTCGCGTATGTCGATTACGTTTTTCGACAATTATCATATGAAAACGCGTATTTAAACATAGTAAAAACGTTATATTCTTGTTATATTCTTTATTCTGCATCGATAGAATATAAAATCATTGAAATTGAACGAGATTTCAAGTTTTCGTTTTTCGACGATACGCGTATATGAGCGAAAAATCGTATATACGATATGAAAGAATGTTAAAAACTTTGATTCCAATATAAAATAGATGTTTGATCTTATGAAATGCAATGTTCTGAATCGATTGGTAACATTTTTCTAACTGTGGCACAAGTATTATTAAAGATTTCACGATTTTATCTTCGCATATACCGAAATTCGCGTATGTCGATTACGTTTTTCGACAATTATCATATGAAAACGCGTATTTAAACATAGTAAAAACGTTATATTCTTTTTATATTCTTTATTCTGCATCGATAGAATATAAAATCATTGAAATTGAACGAGATTTCAAGTTTTCGTTTTTCGACGATACGCGTATATGAGCGAAAAATCGTATATACGATATGAAAGAATGTTAAAAACTTTGATTCCAATATAAAATAGATGTTTGATCTTATGAAATGCAATGTTTTGAATCGATTGGTAACATTTTTCTAACTGTGGCACAAGTATTATTAAAGATTTCACGATTTTATCTTCGCATATACCGAAATTCGCGTATGTCGATTACGTTTTTCGACAATTATCATATGAAAACGCGTATTTAAACATAGTAAAAACGTTATATTCTTGTTATATTCTTTATTCTGCATCGATAGAATATAAAATCATTGAAATTGAACGAGATTTCAAGTTTTCGTTTTTCGACGATACGCGTATATGAGCGAAAAATCGTATATACGATATGAAAGAATGTTAAAAACTTTGATTCCAATATAAAATAGATGTTTGATCTTATGAAATGCAATGTTCTGAATCGATTGGTAACATTTTTCTAACTGTGGCACAAGTATTATTAAAGATTTCACGATTTTATCTTCGCATATACCGAAATTCGCGTATGTCGATTACGTTTTTCGACAATTATCATATGAAAACGCGTATTTAAACATAGTAAAAACGTTATATTCTTTTTATATTCTTTATTCTGCATCGATAGAATATAAAATCATTGAAATTGAACGAGATTTCAAGTTTTCGTTTTTCGACGATACGCGTATATGAGCGAAAAATCGTATATACGATATGAAAGAATGTTAAAAACTTTGATTCCAATATAAAATAGATGTTTGATCTTATGAAATGCAATGTTCTGAATCGATTGGTAACATTTTTCTAACTGTGGCACAAGTATTATTAAAGATTTCACGATTTTATCTTCGCATATACCGAAATTCGCGTATGTCGATTACGTTTTTCGATAATTATCATATGAAAACGCGTATTTAAACATAGTAAAAACGTTATATTCTTGTTATATTCTTTATTCTGCATCGATAGAATATAAAATCATTGAAATTGAACGAGATTTCAAGTTTTCGTTTTTCGACGATACGCGTATATGAGCGAAAAATCGTATATACGATATGAGAGAATGTTAAAAACTTTGATTCCAATATAAAATAGATGTTTGATCTTATGAAATGCAATGTTCTGAATCGATTGGTAACATTTTTCTAACTGTGGCACAAGTATTATTAAAGATTTCACGATTTTATCTTCGCATATACCGAAATTCGCGTATGTCGATTACGTTTTTCGACAATTATCATATGAAAACGCGTATTTAAACATAGTAAAAACGTTATATTCTTGTTATATTCTTTATTCTGCATCGATAGAATATAAAATCATTGAAATTGAACGAGATTTCAAGTTTTCGTTTTTCGACGATACGCGTATATGAGCGAAAAATCGTATATACGATATGAAAGAATGTTAAAAACTTTGATTCCAATATAAAATAGATGTTTGATCTTATGAAATGCAATGTTCTGAATCGATTGGTAACATTTTTCTAACTGTGGCACAAGTATTATTAAAGATTTCACGATTTTATCTTCGCATATACCGAAATTCGCGTATGTCGATTACGTTTTTCGACAATTATCATATGAAAACGCGTATTTAAACATAGTAAAAACGTTATATTCTTGTTATATTCTTTATTCTGCATCGATAGAATATAAAATCATTGAAATTGAACGAGATTTCAAGTTTTCGTTTTTCGACGATACGCGTATATGAGCGAAAAATCGTATATACGATATGAAAAAATGTTAAAAACTTTGATTCCAATATAAAATAGATGTTTGATCTTATGAAATGCAATGTTCTGAATCGATTGGTAACATTTTTCTAACTGTGGCACAAGTATTATTAAAGATTTCACGATTTTATCTTCGCATATACCGAAATTCGCGTATGTCGATTACGTTTTTCGACAATTATCATATGAAAACGCGTATTTAAACATAGTAAAAACGTTATATTCTTTTTATATTCTTTATTCTGCATCGATAGAATATAAAATCATTGAAATTGAACGAGATTTCAAGTTTTCGTTTTTCGACGATACGCGTATATGAGCGAAAAATCGTATATACGATATGAAAGAATGTTAAAAACTTTGATTCCAATATAAAATAGATGTTTGATCTTATGAAATGCAATGTTCTGAATCGATTGGTAACATTTTTCTAACTGTGGCACAAGTATTATTAAAGATTTCACGATTTTATCTTCGCATATACCGAAATTCGCGTATGTCGATTACGTTTTTCGACAATTATCATATGAAAACGCGTATTTAAACATAGTAAAAACGTTATATTCTTGTTATATTCTTTATTCTGCATCGATAGAATATAAAATCATTGAAATTGAACGAGATTTCAAGTTTTCGTTTTTCGACGATACGCGTATATGAGCGAAAAATCGTATATACGATATGAAAGAATGTTAAAAACTTTGATTCCAATATAAAATAGATGTTTGATCTTATGAAATGCAATGTTCTGAATCGATTGGTAACATTTTTCTAACTGTGGCACAAGTATTATTAAAGATTTCACGATTTTATCTTCGCATATACCGAAATTCGCGTATGTCGATTACGTTATTCGAAAATTATCATATGAAAACGCGTATTTAAACATAGTAAAAACGTTATATTCTTGTTATATTCTTTATTCTGCATCGATAGAATATAAAATCATTGAAATTGAACGAGATTTCAAGTTTTCGTTTTTCGACGATACGCGTATATGAGCGAAAAATCGTATATACGATATGAAAGAATGTTAAAAACTTTGATTCCAATATAAAATAGATGTTTGATCTTATGAAATGCAATGTTCTGAATCGATTGGTAACATTTTTCTAACTGTGGCACAAGTATTATTAAAGATTTCACGATTTTATCTTCGCATATACCGAAATTCGCGTATGTCGATTACGTTTTTCGACAATTATCATATGAAAACGCGTATTTAAACATAGTAAAAACGTTATATTCTTGTTATATTCTTTATTCTGCATCGATAGAATATAAAATCATTGAAATTGAACGAGATTTCAAGTTTTCGTTTTTCGACGATACGCGTATATGAGCGAAAAATCGTATATACGATATGAGAGAATGTTAAAAACTTTGATTCCAATATAAAATAGATGTTTGATCTTATGAAATGCAATGTTCTGAATCGATTGGTAACATTTTTCTAACTGTGGCACAAGTATTATTAAAGATTTCACGATTTTATCTTCGCATATACCGAAATTCGCGTATGTCGATTACGTTATTCGACAATTATCATATGAAAACGCGTATTTAAACATAGTAAAAACGTTATATTCTTGTTATATTCTTTATTCTGCATCGACAGAATATAAAATCAATGAAATTGAACGAGATTTCAAGTCTTCGTTTTTCGACGATACGCGTATATGAGCGAAAAATCGTATATACGATATGAAAGAATGTTAAAAACTTTGATTCCAATATAAAATAGATGTTTGATCTTATGAAATGCAATGTTCTGAATCGATTGGTAACATTTTTCTAACTGTGGCACAAGTATTATTAAAGATTTTACGATTTTATCTTCGCATATACCGAAATTCGCGTATGTCGATGACGTTTTTCGGCAATTATCATATGAAAACGCGTATTTAAACATAGTAAAAACGTTATATTCTTGTTATATTCTTTATTCTGCATCGATAGAATATAAAATCATTGAAATTGAACGAGATTTCAAGTTTTCGTTTTTCGACGATACGCGTATATGAGCGAAAAATCGTATATACGATATGAAAGAATGTTAAAAACTTTGATTCCAATATAAAATAGATGTTTGATCTTATGAAATGCAATGTTCTGAATCGATTGGTAACATTTTTCTAACTGTGGCACAAGTATTATTAAAGATTTCACGATTTTATCTTCGCATATACCGAAATTCGCGTATGTCGATTACGTTTTTCGACAATTATCATATGAAAACGCGTATTTAAACATAGTAAAAACGTTATATTCTTGTTATATTCTTTATTCAGCATCGATAGAATATAAAATCATTGAAATTGAACGAGATTTCAAGTTTTCGTTTTTCGACGATACGCGTATATGAGCGAAAAATCGTATATACGATATGAAAGAATGTTAAAAACTTTGATTCCAATATAAAATAGATGTTTGATCTTATGAAATGCAATGTTCTGAATCGATTGGTAACATTTTTCTAACTGTGGCACAAGTATTATTAAAGATTTCACGATTTTATCTTCGCATATACCGAAATTCGCGTATGTCGATTACGTTATTCGACAATTATCATATGAAAACGCGTATTTAAACATAGTAAAAACGTTATATTCTTGTTATATTCTTTATTCTGCATCGATAGAATATAAAATCATTGAAATTGAACGAGATTTCAAGTTTTCGTTTTTCGACGGTACGCGTATATGAGCGAAAAATCGTATATACGATATGAAAGAATGTTAAAAACTTTGATTCCAATATAAAATAGATGTTTGATCTTATGAAATGCAATGTTCTGAATCGATTGGTAACATTTTTCTAACTGTGGCACAAGTATTATTAAAGATTTCACGATTTTATCTTCGCATATACCGAAATTCGCGTATGTCGATTACGTTTTTCGACAATTATCATATGAAAACGCGTATTTAAACATAGTAAAAACGTTATATTCTTGTTATATTCTTTATTCTGCATCGATAGAATATAAAATCATTGAAATTGAACGAGATTTCAAGTTTTCGTTTTGCGACGATACGCGTATATGAGCGAAAAATCGTATATACGATATGAGAGAATGTTAAAAACTTTGATTCCAATATAAAATAGATGTTTGATCTTATGAAATGCAATGTTCTGAATCGATTGGTAACATTTTTCTAACTGTGGCACAAGTATTATTAAAGATTTCACGATTTTATCTTCGCATATACCGAAATTCGCGTATGTCGATTACGTTATTCGACAATTATCATATGAAAACGCGTATTTAAACATAGTAAAAACGTTATATTCTTGTTATATTCTTTATTCTGCATCGATAGAATATAAAATCATTGAAATTGAACGAGATTTCAAGTTTTCGTTTTTCGACGATACGCGTATTTGAGCGAAAAATCGTATATACGATATGAAAGAATGTTAAAAACTTTGATTCCAATATAAAATAGATGTTTGATCTTATGAAATGCAATGTTCTGAATCGATTGGTAACATTTTTCTAACTGTGGCACAAGTATTATTAAAGATTTCACGATTTTATCTTCGCATATACCGAAATTCGCGTATGTCGATTACGTTTTTCGACAATTATCATATGAAAACGCGTATTTAAACATAGTAAAAACGTTATATTCTTGTTATATTCTTTATTCTGCATCGATAGAATATAAAATCATTGAAATTGAACGAGATTTCAAGTTTTCGTTTTTCGACGATACGCGTATATGAGCGAAAAATCGTATATACGATATGAAAGAATGTTAAAAACTTTGATTCCAATATAAAATAGATGTTTGATCTTATGAAATGCAATGTTCTGAATCGATTGGTAACATTTTTCTAACTGTGGCACAAGTATTATTAAAGATTTCACGATTTTATCTTCGCATATACCGAAATTCGCGTATGTCGATTACGTTTTTCGACAATTATCATATGAAAACGCGTATTTAAACATAGTAAAAACGTTATATTCTTGTTATATTCTTTATTCTGCATCGATAGAATATAAAATCATTGAAATTGAACGAGATTTCAAGTTTTCGTTTTTCGACGATACGCGTATATGAGCGAAAAATCGTATATACGATATGAAAGAATGTTAAAAACTTTGATTCCAATATAAAATAGATGTTTGATCTTATGAAATGCAATGTTCTGAATCGATTGGTAACATTTTTCTAACTGTGGCACAAGTATTATTAAAGATTTCACGATTTTATCTTCGCATATACCGAAATTCGCGTATGTCGAATAAGTTTTTCGACAATTATCATATGAAAACGCGTATTTAAACATAGTAAAAACGTTATATTCTTGTTATATTCTTTATTCTGCATCGATAGAATATAAAATCATTGAAATTGAACGAGATTTCAAGTTTTCGTTTTTCGACGATACGCGTATATGAGCGAAAAATCGTATATACGATATGAAAGAATGTTAAAAACTTTGATTCCAATATAAAATAGATGTTTGATCTTATGAAATGCAATGTTCTGAATCGATTGGTAACATTTTTCTAACTGTGGCACAAGTATTATTAAAGATTTCACGATTTTATCTTCGCATATACCGAAATTCGCGTATGTCGATTACGTTATTCGAAAATTATCATATGAAAACGCGTATTTAAACATAGTAAAAACGTTATATTCTTGTTATATTCTTTATTCTGCATCGATAGAATATAAAATCAATGAAATTGAACGAGATTTCAAGTTTTCGTTTTTCGACGATACGCGTATATGAGCGAAAAATCGTATATACGATATGAAAGAATGTTAAAAACTTTGATTCCAATATAAAATAGATGTTTGATCTTATGAAATGCAATGTTCTGAATCGATTGGTAACATTTTTCTAACTGTGGCACAAGTATTATTAAAGATTTCACGATTTTATCTTCGCATATACCGAAATTCGCGTATGTCGATTACGTTTTTCGACAATTATCATATGAAAACGCGTATTTAAACATAGTAAAAACGTTATATTCTTGTTATATTCTTTATTCTGCATCGATAGAATATAAAATCATTGAAATTGAACGAGATTTCAAGTTTTCGTTTTTCGACGATACGCGTATATGAGCGAAAAATCGTATATACGATATGAGAGAATGTTAAAAACTTTGATTCCAATATAAAATAGATGTTTGATCTTATGAAATGCAATGTTCTGAATCGATTGGTAACATTTTTCTAACTGTGGCACAAGTATTATTAAAGATTTCACGATTTTATCTTCGCATATACCGAAATTCGCGTATGTCGATTACGTTATTCGACAATTATCATATGAAAACGCGTATTTAAACATAGTAAAAACGTTATATTCTTGTTATATTCTTTATTCTGCATCGACAGAATATAAAATCATTGAAATTGAACGAGATTTCAAGTCTTCGTTTTTCGACGATACGCGTATATGAGCGAAAAATCGTATATACGATATGAAAGAATGTTAAAAACTTTGATTCCAATATAAAATAGATGTTTGATCTTATGAAATGCAATGTTCTGAATCGATTGGTAACATTTTTCTAACTGTGGCACAAGTATTATTAAAGATTTTACGATTTTATCTTCGCATATACCGAAATTCGCGTATGTCGATGACGTTTTTCGGCAATTATCATATGAAAACGCGTATTTAAACATAGTAAAAACGTTATATTCTTGTTATATTCTTTATTCTGCATCGATAGAATATAAAATCATTGAAATTGAACGAGATTTCAAGTTTTCGTTTTTCGACGATACGCGTATATGAGCGAAAAATCGTATATACGATATGAAAGAATGTTAAAAACTTTGATTCCAATATAAAATAGATGTTTGATCTTATGAAATGCAATGTTCTGAATCGATTGGTAACATTTTTCTAACTGTGGCACAAGTATTATTAAAGATTTCACGATTTTATCTTCGCATATACCGAAATTCGCGTATGTCGATTACGTTTTTCGACAATTATCATATGAAAACGCGTATTTAAACATAGTAAAAACGTTATATTCTTGTTATATTCTTTATTCAGCATCGATAGAATATAAAATCATTGAAATTGAACGAGATTTCAAGTTTTCGTTTTTCGACGATACGCGTATATGAGCGAAAAATCGTATATACGATATGAAAGAATGTTAAAAACTTTGATTCCAATATAAAATAGATGTTTGATCTTATGAAATGCAATGTTCTGAATCGATTGGTAACATTTTTCTAACTGTGGCACAAGTATTATTAAAGATTTCACGATTTTATCTTCGCATATACCGAAATTCGCGTATGTCGATTACGTTTTTCGACAATTATCATATGAAAACGCGTATTTAAACATAGTAAAAACGTTATATTCTTGTTATATTCTTTATTCTGCATCGATAGAATATAAAATCATTGAAATTGAACGAGATTTCAAGTTTTCGTTTTTCGACGATACGCGTATATGAGCGAAAAATCGTATATACGATATGAAAGAATGTTAAAAACTTTGATTCCAATATAAAATAGATGTTTGATCTTATGAAATGCAATGTTCTGAATCGATTGGTAACATTTTTCTAACTGTGGCACAAGTATTATTAAAGATTTCACGATTTTATCTTCGCATATACCGAAATTCGCGTATGTCGATTACGTTTTTCGACAATTATCATATGAAAACGCGTATTTAAACATAGTAAAAACGTTATATTCTTGTTATATTCTTTATTCTGCATCGATAGAATATAAAATCATTGAAATTGAACGAGATTTCAAGTTTTCGTTTTTCGACGATACGCGTATATGAGCGAAAAATCGTATATACGATATGAAAGAATGTTAAAAACTTTGATTCCAATATAAAATAGATGTTTGATCTTATGAAATGCAATGTTCTGAATCGATTGGTAACATTTTTCTAACTGTGGCACAAGTATTATTAAAGATTTCACGATTTTATCTTCGCATATACCGAAATTCGCGTATGTCGATTACGTTTTTCGACAATTATCATATGAAAACGCGTATTTAAACATAGTAAAAACGTTATATTCTTGTTATATTCTTTATTCTGCATCGATAGAATATAAAATCATTGAAATTGAACGAGATTTCAAGTTTTCGTTTTTCGACGATACGCGTATATGAGCGAAAAATCGTATATACGATATGAAAAAATGTTAAAAACTTTGATTCCAATATAAAATAGATGTTTGATCTTATGAAATGCAATGTTCTGAATCGATTGGTAACATTTTTCTAACTGTGGCACAAGTATTATTAAAGATTTCACGATTTTATCTTCGCATATACCGAAATTCGCGTATGTCGATTACGTTTTTCGACAATTATCATATGAAAACGCGTATTTAAACATAGTAAAAACGTTATATTCTTGTTATATTCTTTATTCTGCATCGATAGAATATAAAATCATTGAAATTGAACGAGATTTCAAGTTTTCGTTTTTCGACGATACGCGTATATGAGCTAAAAATCGTATATACGATATGAAAGAATGTTAAAAACTTTGATTCCAATATAAAATAGATGTTTGATCTTATGAAATGCAATGTTCTGAATCGATTGGTAACATTTTTCTAACTGTGGCACAAGTATTATTAAAGATTTCACGATTTTATCTTCGCATATACCGAAATTCGCGTATGTCGATTACGTTTTTCGACAATTATCATATGAAAACGCGTATTTAAACATAGTAAAAACGTTATATTCTTGTTATATTCTTTATTCTGCATCGATAGAATATAAAATCATTGAAATTGAACGAGATTTCAAGTTTTCGTTTTTCGACGATACGCGTATATGAGCGAAAAATCGTATATACGATATGAGAGAATGTTAAAAACTTTGATTCCAATATAAAATAGATGTTTGATCTTATGAAATGCAATGTTCTGAATCGATTGGTAACATTTTTCTAACTGTGGCACAAGTATTATTAAAGATTTCACGATTTTATCTTCGCATATACCGAAATTCGCGTATGTCGATTACGTTATTCGACAATTATCATATGAAAACGCGTATTTAAACATAGTAAAAACGTTATATTCTTGTTATATTCTTTATTCTGCATCGATAGAATATAAAATCATTGAAATTGAACGAGATTTCAAGTTTTCGTTTTTCGACGATACGCGTATATGAGCGAAAAATCGTATATACGATATGAAAGAATGTTAAAAACTTTGATTCCAATATAAAATAGATGTTTGATCTTATGAAATGCAATGTTCTGAATCGATTGGTAACATTTTTCTAACTGTGGCACAAGTATTATTAAAGATTTCACGATTTTATCTTCGCATATACCGAAATTCGCGTATGTCGATTACGTTTTTCGACAATTATCATATGAAAACGCGTATTTAAACATAGTAAAAACGTTATATTCTTGTTATATTCTTTATTCAGCATCGATAGAATATAAAATCATTGAAATTGAACGAGATTTCAAGTTTTCGTTTTTCGACGATACGCGTATATGAGCGAAAAATCGTATATACGATATGAAAGAATGTTAAAAACTTTGATTCCAATATAAAATAGATGTTTGATCTTATGAAATGCAATGTTCTGAATCGATTGGTAACATTTTTCTAACTGTGGCACAAGTATTATTAAAGATTTCACGATTTTATCTTCGCATATACCGAAATTCGCGTATGTCGATTACGTTTTTCGACAATTATCATATGAAAACGCGTATTTAAACATAGTAAAAACGTTATATTCTTGTTATATTCTTTATTCTGCATCGACAGAATATAAAATCATTGAAATTGAACGAGATTTCAAGTCTTCGTTTTTCGACGATACGCGTATATGAGCGAAAAATCGTATATACGATATGAAAGAATGTTAAAAACTTTGATTCCAATATAAAATAGATGTTTGATCTTATGAAATGCAATGTTCTGAATCGATTGGTAACATTTTTCTAACTGTGGCACAAGTATTATTAAAGATTTCACGATTTTATCTTCGCATATACCGAAATTCGCGTATGTCGATTACGTTTTTCGACAATTATCATATGAAAACGCGTATTTAAACATAGTAAAAACGTTATATTCTTGTTATATTCTTTATTCTGCATCGATAGAATATAAAATCATTGAAATTGAACGAGATTTCAAGTTTTCGTTTTTCGACGATACGCGTATATGAGCGAAAAATCGTATATACGATATGAAAGAATGTTAAAAACTTTGATTCCAATATAAAATAGATGTTTGATCTTATGAAATGCAATGTTCTGAATCGATTGGTAACATTTTTCTAACTGTGGCACAAGTATTATTAAAGATTTCACGATTTTATCTTCGCATATACCGAAATTCGCGTATGTCGATTACGTTTTTCGACAATTATCATATGAAAACGCGTATTTAAACATAGTAAAAACGTTATATTCTTGTTATATTCTTTATTCTGCATCGATAGAATATAAAATCATTGAAATTGAACGAGATTTCAAGTTTTCGTTTTTCGACGATACGCGTATATGAGCGAAAAATCGTATATACGATATGAAAAAATGTTAAAAACTTTGATTCCAATATAAAATAGATGTTTGATCTTATGAAATGCAATGTTCTGAATCGATTGGTAACATTTTTCTAACTGTGGCACAAGTATTATTAAAGATTTCACGATTTTATCTTCGCATATACCGAAATTCGCGTATGTCGATTACGTTATTCGACAATTATCATATGAAAACGCGTATTTAAACATAGTAAAAACGTTATATTCTTGTTATATTCTTTATTCTGCATCGATAGAATATAAAATCATTGAAATTGAACGAGATTTCAAGTTTTCGTTTTTCGACGATACGCGTATATGAGCGAAAAATCGTATATACGATATGAAAGAATGTTAAAAACTTTGATTCCAATATAAAATAGATGTTTGATCTTATGAAATGCAATGTTCTGAATCGATTGGTAACATTTTTCTAACTGTGGCACAAGTATTATTAAAGATTTCACGATTTTATCTTCGCATATACCGAAATTCGCGTATGTCGATTACGTTTTTCGACAATTATCATATGAAAACGCGTATTTAAACATAGTAAAAACGTTATATTCTTGTTATATTCTTTATTCTGCATCGATAGAATATAAAATCATTGAAATTGAACGAGATTTCAAGTTTTCGTTTTTCGACGATACGCGTATATGAGCGAAAAATCGTATATACGATATGAAAGAATGTTAAAAACTTTGATTCCAATATAAAATAGATGTTTGATCTTATGAAATGCAATGTTCTGAATCGATTGGTAACATTTTTCTAACTGTGGCACAAGTATTATTAAAGATTTCACGATTTTATCTTCGCATATACCGAAATTCGCGTATGTCGATTACGTTTTTCGACAATTATCATATGAAAACGCGTATTTAAACATAGTAAAAACGTTATATTCTTGTTATATTCTTTATTCTGCATCGATAGAATATAAAATCATTGAAATTGAACGAGATTTCAAGTTTTCGTTTTTCGACGATACGCGTATATGAGCGAAAAATCGTATATACGATATGAAAGAATGTTAAAAACTTTGATTCCAATATAAAATAGATGTTTGATCTTATGAAATGCAATGTTCTGAATCGATTGGTAACATTTTTCTAACTGTGGCACAAGTATTATTAAAGATTTCACGATTTTATCTTCGCATATACCGAAATTCGCGTATGTCGATTACGTTTTTCGACAATTATCATATGAAAACGCGTATTTAAACATAGTAAAAACGTTATATTCTTGTTATATTCTTTATTCTGCATCGATAGAATATAAAATCATTGAAATTGAACGAGATTTCAAGTTTTCGTTTTTCGACGATACGCGTATATGAGCGAAAAATCGTATATACGATATGAGAGAATGTTAAAAACTTTGATTCCAATATAAAATAGATGTTTGATCTTATGAAATGCAATGTTCTGAATCGATTGGTAACATTTTTCTAACTGTGGCACAAGTATTATTAAAGATTTCACGATTTTATCTTCGCATATACCGAAATTCGCGTATGTCGATTACGTTATTCGACATTTATCATATGAAAACGCGTATTTAAACATAGTAAAAACGTTATATTCTTGTTATATTCTTTATTCTGCATCGATAGAATATAAAATCATTGAAATTGAACGAGATTTCAAGTTTTCGTTTTTCGACGATACGCGTATTTGAGCCAAAAATCGTATATACGATATGAAAGAATGTTAAAAACTTTGATTCCAATATAAAATAGATGTTTGATCTTATGAAATGCAATGTTCTGAATCGATTGGTAACATTTTTCTAACTGTGGCACAAGTATTATTAAAGATTTCACGATTTTATCGTCGCATATACCGAAATTCGCGTATGTCGATTACGTTTTTCGACAATTATCATATGAAAACGCGTATTTAAACATAGTAAAAACGTTATATTCTTGTTATATTCTTTATTCTGCATCGATAGAATATAAAATCATTGAAATTGAACGAGATTTCAAGTTTTGTTTTTCGACGATACGCGTATATGAGCGAAAAATCGTATATACGATATGAAAGAATGTTAAAAACTTTGATTCCAATATAAAATAGATGTTTGATCTTATGAAATGCAATGTTCTGAATCGATTGGTAACATTTTTCTAACTGTGGCACAAGTATTATTAAAGATTTCACGATTTTATCTTCGCATATACCGAAATTCGCGTATGTCGATTACGTTTTTTCGACAATTATCATATGAAAACGCGTATTTAAACATAGTAAAAACGTTATATTCTTGTTATATTCTTTATTCTGCATCGATAGAATATAAAATCATTGAAATTGAACGAGATTTCAAGTTTTCGTTTTTCGACGATACGCGTATATGAGCGAAAAATCGTATATACGATATGAAAGAATGTTAAAAACTTTGATTCCAATATAAAATAGATGTTTGATCTTATGAAATGCAATGTTCTGAATCGATTGGTAACATTTTTCTAACTGTGGCACAAGTATTATTAAAGATTTCACGATTTTATCTTCGCATATACCGAAATTCGCGTATGTCGATTACGTTTTTCGACAATTATCATATGAAAACGCGTATTTAAACATAGTAAAAACGTTATATTCTTGTTATATTCTTTATTCTGCATCGATAGAATATAAAATCATTGAAATTGAACGAGATTTCAAGTTTTCGTTTTTCGACGATACGCGTATATGAGCGAAAAATCGTATATACGATATGAGAGAATGTTAAAAACTTTGATTCCAATATAAAATAGATGTTTGATCTTATGAAATGCAATGTTCTGAATCGATTGGTAACATTTTTCTAACTGTGGCACAAGTATTATTAAAGATTTCACGATTTTATCTTCGCATATACCGAAATTCGCGTATGTCGATTACGTTATTCGACAATTATCATATGAAAACGCGTATTTAAACATAGTAAAAACGTTATATTCTTGTTATATTCTTTATTCTGCATCGATAGAATATAAAATCATTGAAATTGAACGAGATTTCAAGTTTTCGTTTTTCGACGGTACGCGTATATGAGCGAAAAATCGTATATACGATATGAAAGAATGTTAAAAACTTTGATTCCAATATAAAATAGATGTTTGATCTTATGAAATGCAATGTTCTGAATCGATTGGTAACATTTTTCTAACTGTGGCACAAGTATTATTAAAGATTTCACGATTTTATCTTCGCATATACCGAAATTCGCGTATGTCGATTACGTTTTTCGACAATTATCATATGAAAACGCGTATTTAAACATAGTAAAAACGTTATATTCTTGTTATATTCTTTATTCTGCATCGATAGAATATAAAATCATTGAAATTGAACGAGATTTCAAGTTTTCGTTTTGCGACGATACGCGTATATGAGCGAAAAATCGTATATACGATATGAGAGAATGTTAAAAACTTTGATTCCAATATAAAATAGATGTTTGATCTTATGAAATGCAATGTTCTGAATCGATTGGTAACATTTTTCTAACTGTGGCACAAGTATTATTAAAGATTTCACGATTTTATCTTCGCATATACCGAAATTCGCGTATGTCGATTACGTTATTCGACAATTATCATATGAAAACGCGTATTTAAACATAGTAAAAACGTTATATTCTTGTTATATTCTTTATTCTGCATCGATAGAATATAAAATCATTGAAATTGAACGAGATTTCAAGTTTTCGTTTTTCGACGATACGCGTATTTGAGCGAAAAATCGTATATACGATATGAAAGAATGTTAAAAACTTTGATTCCAATATAAAATAGATGTTTGATCTTATGAAATGCAATGTTCTGAATCGATTGGTAACATTTTTCTAACTGTGGCACAAGTATTATTAAAGATTTCACGATTTTATCTTCGCATATACCGAAATTCGCGTATGTCGATTACGTTTTTCGACAATTATCATATGAAAACGCGTATTTAAACATAGTAAAAACGTTATATTCTTGTTATATTCTTTATTCTGCATCGATAGAATATAAAATCATTGAAATTGAACGAGATTTCAAGTTTTCGTTTTTCGACGATACGCGTATATGAGCGAAAAATCGTATATACGATATGAAAGAATGTTAAAAACTTTGATTCCAATATAAAATAGATGTTTGATCTTATGAAATGCAATGTTCTGAATCGATTGGTAACATTTTTCTAACTGTGGCACAAGTATTATTAAAGATTTCACGATTTTATCTTCGCATATACCGAAATTCGCGTATGTCGATTACGTTTTTCGACAATTATCATATGAAAACGCGTATTTAAACATAGTAAAAACGTTATATTCTTGTTATATTCTTTATTCTGCATCGATAGAATATAAAATCATTGAAATTGAACGAGATTTCAAGTTTTCGTTTTTCGACGATACGCGTATATGAGCGAAAAATCGTATATACGATATGAAAGAATGTTAAAAACTTTGATTCCAATATAAAATAGATGTTTGATCTTATGAAATGCAATGTTCTGAATCGATTGGTAACATTTTTCTAACTGTGGCACAAGTATTATTAAAGATTTCACGATTTTATCTTCGCATATACCGAAATTCGCGTATGTCGATTACGTTATTCGACAATTATCATATGAAAACGCGTATTTAAACATAGTAAAAACGTTATATTCTTGTTATATTCTTTATTCTGCATCGATAGAATATAAAATCATTGAAATTGAACGAGATTTCAAGTTTTCGTTTTTCGACGATACGCGTATATGAGCGAAAAATCGTATATACGATATGAAAAAATGTTAAAAACTTTGATTCCAATATAAAATAGATGTTTGATCTTATGAAATGCAATGTTCTGAATCGATTGGTAACATTTTTCTAACTGTGGCACAAGTATAATTAAAGATTTCACGATTTTATCTTCGCATATACCGAAATTCGCGTATGTCGATTACGTTTTTCGACAATTATCATATGAAAACGCGTATTTAAACATAGTAAAAACGTTATATTCTTGTTATATTCTTTATTCTGCATCGATAGAATATAAAATCATTGAAATTGAACGAGATTTCAAGTTTTCGTTTTTCGACGATACGCGTATATGAGCGAAAAATCGTATATACGATATGAAAGAATGTTAAAAACTTTGATTCCAATATAAAATAGATGTTTGATCTTATGAAATGCAATGTTCTGAATCGATTGGTAACATTTTTCTAACAGTGGCACAAGTATTATTAAAGATTTCACGATTTTATCTTCGCATATACCGAAATTCGCGTATGTCGATTACGTTTTTCGACAATTATCATATGAAAACGCGTATTTAAACATAGTAAAAACGTTATATTCTTTTTATATTCTTTATTCTGCATCGATAGAATATAAAATCATTGAAATTGAACGAGATTTCAAGTTTTCGTTTTTCGACGATACGCGTATATGAGCGAAAAATCGTATATACGATATGAAAGAATGTTAAAAACTTTGATTCCAATATAAAATAGATGTTTGATCTTATGAAATGCAATGTTCTGAATCGATTGGTAACATTTTTCTAACTGTGGCACAAGTATTATTAAAGATTTCACGATTTTATCTTCGCATATACCGAAATTCGCGTATGTCGATTACGTTTTTCGACAATTATCATATGAAAACGCGTATTTAAACATAGTAAAAACGTTATATTCTTGTTATATTCTTTATTCTGCATCGATAGAATATAAAATCATTGAAATTGAACGAGATTTCAAGTTTTCGTTTTTCGACGATACGCGTATATGAGCGAAAAATCGTATATACGATATGAAAGAATGTTAAAAACTTTGATTCCAATATAAAATAGATGTTTGATCTTATGAAATGCAATGTTCTGAATCGATTGGTAACATTTTTCTAACTGTGGCACAAGTATTATTAAAGATTTCACGATTTTATCTTCGCATATACCGAAATTCGCGTATGTCGATTACGTTTTTCGACAATTATCATATGAAAACGCGTATTTAAACATAGTAAAAACGTTATATTCTTGTTATATTCTTTATTCTGCATCGATAGAATATAAAATCATTGAAATTGAACGAGATTTCAAGTTTTCGTTTTTCGACGATACGCGTATATGAGCGAAAAATCGTATATACGTAATGAAAGAATGTTAAAAACTTTGATTCCAATATAAAATAAATGTTTGATCTTATGAAATGCCATGTTCTGAATCGATTGGTAACATTTTTCTAACTGTGGCACAAGTATTATTAAAGATTTCACGATTTTATCTTCGCATATACCGAAATTCGCGTATGTTGATTACGTTTTTCGACAATTATCATATGAAAACGCGTATTTAAACATAGTTAAAACGTTATATTCTTGTTATATTCTTTATTCTGCATCGATAGAATATAAAATCATTGAAATTGAACGAGATTTCAAGTTTTCGTTTTTCGACGATACGCGTATATGAGCGAAAAATCGTATATACGATATGAGAGAATGTTAAAAACTTTGATTCCAATATAAAATAGATGTTTGATCTTATGAAATGCAATGTTCTGAATCGATTGGTAACATTTTTCTAACTGTGGCACAAGTATTATTAAAGATTTCACGATTTTATCTTCGCATATACCGAAATTCGCGTATGTCGATTACGTTATTCGACAATTATCATATGAAAACGCGTATTTAAACATAGTAAAAACGTTATATTCTTGTTATATTCTTTATTCTGCATCGATAGAATATAAAATCATTGAAATTGAACGAGATTTCAAGTTTTCGTTTTTCGACGATACGCGTATTTGAGCGAAAAATCGTATATACGATATGAAAGAATGTTAAAAACTTTGATTCCAATATAAAATAGATGTTTGATCTTATGAAATGCAATGTTCTGAATCGATTGGTAACATTTTTCTAACTGTGGCACAAGTATTATTAAAGATTTCACGATTTTATCTTCGCATATACCGAAATTCGCGTATGTCGATTACGTTTTTCGACAATTATCATATGAAAACGCGTATTTAAACATAGTAAAAACGTTATATTCTTGTTATATTCTTTATTCTGCATCGATAGAATATAAAATCATTGAAATTGAACGAGATTTCAAGTTTTCGTTTTTCGACGATACGCGTATATGAGCGAAAAATCGTATATACGATATGAAAGAATGTTAAAAACTTTGATTCCAATATAAAATAGATGTTTGATCTTATGAAATGCAATGTTCTGAATCGATTGGTAACATTTTTCTAACTGTGGCACAAGTATTATTAAAGATTTCACGATTTTATCTTCGCATATACCGAAATTCGCGTATGTCGATTACGTTTTTCGACAATTATCATATGAAAACGCGTATTTAAACATAGTAAAAACGTTATATTCTTGTTATATTCTTTATTCTGCATCGATAGAATATAAAATCATTGAAATTGAACGAGATTTCAAGTTTTCGTTTTTCGACGATACGCGTATATGAGCGAAAAATCGTATATACGATATGAAAGAATGTTAAAAACTTTGATTCCAATATAAAATAGATGTTTGATCTTATGAAATGCAATGTTCTGAATCGATTGGTAACATTTTTCTAACTGTGGCACAAGTATTATTAAAGATTTCACGATTTTATCTTCGCATATACCGAAATTCGCGTATGTCGATTACGTTTTTCGACAATTATCATATGAAAACGCGTATTTAAACATAGTAAAAACGTTATATTCTTGTTATATTCTTTATTCTGCATCGATAGAATATAAAATCATTGAAATTGAACGAGATTTCAAGTTTTCGTTTTTCGACTATACGCGTATATGAGCGAAAAATCGTATATACGATATGAAAGAATGTTAAAAACTTTGATTCCAATATAAAATAGATGTTTGATCTTATGAAATGCAATGTTCTGAATCGATTGGTAACATTTTTCTAACTGTGGCACAAGTATTATTAAAGATTTCACGATTTTATCTTCGCATATACCAAAATTCGCGTATGTCGATTACGTTTTTCGACAATTATCATATGAAAACGCGTATTTAAACATAGTAAAAACGTTATATTCTTGTTATATTCTTTATTCTGCATCGATAGAATATAAAATCATTGAAATTGAACGAGATTTCAAGTTTTCGTTTTTCGACGATACGCGTATATGAGCGAAAAATCGTATATACGATATGAAAGAATGTTAAAAACTTTGATTCCAATATAAAATAGATGTTTGATCTTATGAAATGCAATGTTCTGAATCGATTGGTAACATTTTTCTAACTGTGGCACAAGTATTATTAAAGATTTCACGATTTTATCTTCGCATATACCGAAATTCGCGTATGTCGATTACGTTTTTCGACAATTATCATATGAAAACGCGTATTTAAACATAGTAAAAACGTTATATTCTTTTTATATTCTTTATTCTGCATCGATAGAATATAAAATCATTGAAATTGAACGAGATTTCAAGTTTTCGTTTTTCGACGATACGCGTATATGAGCGAAAAATCGTATATACGATATGAAAGAATGTTAAAAACTTTGATTCCAATATAAAATAGATGTTTGATCTTATGAAATGCAATGTTCTGAATCGATTGGTAACATTTTTCTAACTGTGGCACAAGTATTATTAAAGATTTCACGATTTTATCTTCGCATATACCGAAATTCGCGTATGTCGATTACGTTTTTCGACAATTATCATATGAAAACGCGTATTTAAACATAGTAAAAACGTTATATTCTTGTTATATTCTTTATTCTGCATCGATAGAATATAAAATCATTGAAATTGAACGAGATTTCAAGTTTTCGTTTTTCGACGATACGCGTATATGAGCGAAAAATCGTATATACGATATGAAAGAATGTTAAAAACTTTGATTCCAATATAAAATAGATGTTTGATCTTATGAAATGCAATGTTATGAATCGATTGGTAACATTTTTCTAACTGTGGCACAAGTATTATTAAAGATTTCACGATTTTATCTTCGCATATACCGAAATTCGCGTATGTCGATTACGTTTTTCGACAATTATCATATGAAAACGCGTATTTAAACATAGTAAAAACGTTATATTCTTGTTATATTCTTTATTCTGCATCGATAGAATATAAAATCATTGAAATTGAACGAGATTTCAAGTTTTCGTTTTTCGACGATACGCGTATATGAGCGAAAAATCGTATATACGATATGAGAGAATGTTAAAAACTTTGATTCCAATATAAAATAGATGTTTGATCTTATGAAATGCAATGTTCTGAATCGATTGGTAACATTTTTCTAACTGTGGCACAAGTATTATTAAAGATTTCACGATTTTATCTTCGCATATACCGAAATTCGCGTATGTCGATTACGTTATTCGACAATTATCATATGAAAACGCGTATTTAAACATAGTAAAAACGTTATATTCTTGTTATATTCTTTATTCTGCATCGATAGAATATAAAATCATTGAAATTGAACGAGATTTCAAGTTTTCGTTTTTCGAAGATACGCGTATATGAGCGAAAAATCGTATATACGATATGAAAGAATGTTAAAAACTTTGATTCCAATATAAAATAGATGTTTGATCTTATGAAATGCAATGTTCTGAATCGATTGGTAACATTTTTCTAACTGTGGCACAAGTATTATTAAAGATTTCACGATTTTATCTTCGCATATACCGAAATTCGCGTATGTCGATTACGTTTTTCGACAATTATCATATGAAAACGCGTATTTAAACATAGTAAAAACGTTATATTCTTGTTATATTCTTTATTCTGCATCGATAGAATATAAAATCATTGAAATTGAACGAGATTTCAAGTTTTCGTTTTTCGACGATACGCGTATATGAGCGAAAAATCGTATATACGATATGAGAGAATGTTAAAAACTTTGATTCCAATATAAAATAGATGTTTGATCTTATGAAATGCAATGTTCTGAATCGATTGGTAACATTTTTCTAACTGTGGCACAAGTATTATTAAAGATTTCACGATTTTATCTTCGCATATACCGAAATTCGCGGTTGTCGATTACGTTTTTCGACAATTATCATATGAAAACGCGTATTTAAACATAGTAAAAACGTTATATTCTTGTTATATTCTTTATTCTGCATCGATAGAATATAAAATCATTGAAATTGAACGAGATTTCAAGTTTTCGTTTTTCGACGATACGCGTATATGAGCGAAAAATCGTATATACGTTATGAGAGAATGTTAAAAACTTTGATTCCAATATAAAATAGATGTTTGATCTTATGAAATGCAATGTTCTGAATCGATTGGTAACATTTTTCTAACTGTGGCACAAGTATTATTAAAGATTTCACGATTTTATCTTCGCATATACCGAAATTCGCGTATGTCGATTACGTTTTTCGACAATTATCATATGAAAACGCGTATTTAAACATAGTAAAAACGTTATATTCTTGTTATATTCTTTATTCTGCATCGATAGAATATAAAATCATTGAAATTGAACGAGATTTCAAGTTTTCGTTTTTCGACGATACGCGTATGTGAGCGAAAAATCGTATATACGATATGAAAGAATGTTAAAAACTTTGATTCCAATATAAAATAGATTTTTGATCTTATGAAATGCAATGTTCTGAATCGATTGGTAACATTTTTCTAACTGTGGCACAAGTATTATTAAAGATTTCACGATTTTATCTTCGCATATACCGAAATTCGCGTATGTCGATTACGTTTTTCGACAATTATCATATGAAAACGCGTATTTAAACATAGTAAAAACGTTATATTCTTGTTATATTCTTTATTCTGCATCGATAGAATATAAAATCATTGAAATTGAACGAGATTTCAAGTTTTCGTTTTTCGACGATACGCGTATATGAGCGAAAAATCGTATATACGATATGAAAGAATGTTAAAAACTTTGATTCCAATATAAAATAGATGTTTGATCTTATGAAATGCAATGTTCTGAATCGATTGGTAACATTTTTCTAACTGTGGCACAAGTTTTATTAAAGATTTCACGATTTTATCTTCGCATATACCGAAATTCGCGTATGTCGATTAAGTTTTTCGACAATTATCATATGAAAACGCGTATTTAAACATAGTAAAAACGTTATATTCTTGTTATATTCTTTATTCTGCATCGATAGAATATAAAATCATTGAAATTGAACGAGATTTCAAGTTTTCGTTTTTCGACGATACGCGTATATGAGCGAAAAATCGTATATACGATATGAAAGAATGTTAAAAACTTTGATTCCAATATAAAATAGATGTTTGATCTTATGAAATGCAATGTTCTGAATCGATTGGTAACATTTTTCTAACTGTGGCACAACTATTATTAAAGATTTCACGATTTTATCTTCGCATATACCGAAATTCGCGTATGTCGATTACGTTTTTCGACAATTATCATATGAAAACGCGTATTTAAACATAGTAAAAACGTTATATTCTTGTTATATTCTTTATTCTGCATCGATAGAATATAAAATCATTGAAATTGAACGAGATTTCAAGTTTTCGTTTTTCGACGATACGCGTATATGAGCGAAAAATCGTATATACGATATGAAAGAATGTTAAAAACTTTGATTCCAATATAAAATAGATGTTTGATCTTATGAAATGCAATGTTCTGAATCGATTGGTAACATTTTTCTAACTGTGGCACAAGTATTATTAAAGATTTCACGATTTTATCTTCGCATATACCGAAATTCGCGTATGTCGATTACGTTTTTCGACAATTATCATATGAAAACGCGTATTTAAACATAGTAAAAACGTTATATTCTTGTTATGTTCTTTATTCTGCATCGATAGAATATAAAATCATTGAAATTGAACGAGATTTCAAGTTTTCGTTTTTCGACGATACGCGTATATGAGCGAAAAATCGTATATACGATATGAAAGAATGTTAAAAACTTTGATTCCAATATAAAATAGATGTTTGATCTTATGAAATGCAATGTTCTGAATCGATTGGTAACATTTTTCTAACTGTGGCACAAGTATTATTAAAGATTTCACGATTTTATCTTCGCATATACCGAAATTCGCGTATGTCGATTACGTTTTTCGACAATTATCATATGAAAACGCGTATTTAAACATAGTAAAAACGTTATATTCTTGTTATATTCTTTATTCTGCATCGATAGAATATAAAATCATTGAAATTGAACGAGATTTCAAGTTTTCGTTTTTCGACGATACGCGTATATGAGCGAAAAATCGTATATACGATATGAAAGAATGTTAAAAACTTTGATTCCAATATAAAATAGATGTTTGATCTTATGAAATGCAATGTTCTGAATCGATTGGTAACATTTTTCTAACTGTGGCACAAGTATTATTAAAGATTTCACGATTTTATCTTCGCATATACCGAAATTCGCGTATGTCGATTACGTTTTTCGACAATTATCATATGAAAACGCGTATTTAAACATAGTAAAAACGTTATATTCTTGTTATATTCTTTATTCTGCATCGATAGAATATAAAATCATTGAAATTGAACGAGATTTCAAGTTTTCGTTTTTCGACGATACGCGTATATGAGCGAAAAATCGTATATACGATATGAAAGAATGTTAAAAACTTTGATTCCAATATAAAATAGATGTTTGATCTTATGAAATGCAATGTTCTGAATCGATTGGTAACATTTTTCTAACTGTGGCACAAGTATTATTAAAGATTTCACGATTTTATCTTCGCATATACCGAAATTCGCGTATGTCGATTACGTTTTTCGACAATTATCATATGAAAACGCGTATTTAAACATAGTAAAAACGTTATATTCTTGTTATATTCTTTATTCTGCATCGATAGAATATAAAATCATTGAAATTGAACGAGATTTCAAGTTTTCGTTTTTCGACGATACGCGTATATGAGCGAAAAATCGTATATACGATATGAAAGAATGTTAAAAACTTTGATTCCAATATAAAATAGATGTTTGATCTTATGAAATGCAATGTTCTGAATCGATTGGTAACATTTTTCTAACTGTGGCACAAGTATTATTAAAGATTTCACGATTTTATCTTCGCATATACCGAAATTCGCGTATGTCGATTACGTTTTTCGACAATTATCATATGAAAACGCGTATTTAAACATAGTAAAAACGTTATATTCTTGTTATATTCTTTATTCTGCATCGATAGAATATAAAATCATTGAAATTGAACGAGATTTCAAGTTTTCGTTTTTCGACGATACGCGTATATGAGCGAAAAATCGTATATACGATATGAAAGAATGTTAAAAAACTTTGATTCCAATATAAAATAGATGTTTGATCTTATGAAATGCAATGTTCTGAATCGATTGGTAACATTTTTCTAACTGTGGCACAAGTATTATTAAAGATTTCACGATTTTATCTTCGCATATACCGAAATTCGCGTATGTCGATTACGTTTTTTCGACAATTATCATATGAAAACGCGTATTTAAACATAGTAAAAACGTTATATTCATGTTATATTCTTTATTCTGCATCGATAGAATATAAAATCATTGAAATTGAACGAGATTTCAAGTTTTCGTTTTTCGACGATACGCGTATATGAGCGAAAAATCGTATATACGATATGAAAGAATGTTAAAAACTTTGATTCCAATATAAAATAGATTTTTGATCTTATGAAATGCAATTTTCTGAATCGATTGGTAACATTTTTCTAACTGTGGCACAAGTATTATTAAAGATTTCACGATTTTATCTTCGCATATACCGAAATTCGCGTATGTCGATTACGTTTTTCGACAATTATCATATGAAAACGCGTATTTAAACATAGTAAAAACGTTATATTCTTGTTATATTCTTTATTCTGCATCGATAGAATATAAAATCATTGAAATTGAACGAGATTTCAAGTTTTCGTTTTTCGACGATACGCGTATATGAGCGAAAAATCGTATATACGATATGAAAGAATGTTAAAAACTTTGATTCCAATATAAAATAGATGTTTGATCTTATGAAATGCAATGTTCTGAATCGATTGGTAACATTTTTCTAACTGTGGCACAAGTATTATTAAAGATTTCACGATTTTATCTTCGCATATACCGAAATTCGCGTATGTCGATTAAGTTTTTCGACAATTATCATATGAAAACGCGTATTTAAACATAGTAAAAACGTTATATTCTTGTTATATTCTTTATTCTGCATCGATAGAATATAAAATCATTGAAATTGAACGAGATTTCAAGTTTTCGTTTTTCGACGATACGCGTATATGAGCGAAAAAATCGTATATACGATATGAAAGAATGTTAAAAACTTTGATTCCAATATAAAATAGATGTTTGATCTTATGAAATGCAATGTTCTGAATCGATTGGTAACATTTTTCTAACTGTGGCACAAGTATTATTAAAGATTTCACGATTTTATCTTCGCATATACCGAAATTCGCGTATGTCGATTACGTTTTTTCGACAATTATCATATGAAAAACGCGTATTTAAACATAGTAAAAACGTTATATTCTTGTTATATTCTTTATTCTGCATCGATAGAATATAAAATCATTGAAATTGAACGAGATTTCAAGTTTTCGTTTTTCGACGATACGCGTATATGAGCGAAAAATCGTATATACGATATGAAAGAATGTTAAAAACTTTGATTCCAATATAAAATAGATGTTTGATCTTATGAAATGCAATGTTCTGAATCGATTGGTAACATTTTTCTAACTGTGGCACAAGTATTATTAAAGATTTCACGATTTTATCTTCGCATATACCGAAATTCGCGTATGTCGATTACGTTTTTCGACAATTATCATATGAAAACGCGTATTTAAACATAGTAAAAACGTTATATTCTTGTTATGTTCTTTATTCTGCATCGATAGAATATAAAATCATTGAAATTGAACGAGATTTCAAGTTTTCGTTTTTCGACGATACGCGTATATGAGCGAAAAATCGTATATACGATATGAAAGAATGTTAAAAACCTTGATTCCAATATAAAATAGATGTTTGATCTTATGAAATGCAATGTTCTGAATCGATTGGTAACATTTTTCTAACTGTGGCACAAGTATTATTAAAGATTTCACGATTTTATCTTCGCATATACCGAAATTCGCGTATGTCGATTACGTTTTTCGACAATTATCATATGAAAAACGCGTATTTAAACATAGTAAAAACGTTATATTCTTGTTATATTCTTTATTCTGCATCGATAGAATATAAAATCATTGAAATTGAACGAGATTTCAAGTTTTCGTTTTTAGACGATACGCGTATATGAGCGAAAAATCGTATATACGATATGAAAGAATGTTAAAAACTTTGATTCCAATATAAAATAGATGTTTGATCTTATGAAATGCAATGTTCTGAATCGATTGGTAACATTTTTCTAACTGTGGCACAAGTATTATTAAAGATTTCACGATTTTATCTTCGCATATACCGAAATTCGCGTATGTCGATTACGTTTTTCGACAATTATCATATGAAAACGCGTATTTAAACATAGTAAAAACGTTATATTCTTGTTATATTCTTTATTCTGCATCGATAGAATATAAAATCATTGAAATTGAACGAGATTTCAAGTTTTCGTTTTTCGACGATACGCGTATATGAGCGAAAAATCGTATATACGATATGAAAGAATGTTAAAAACTTTGATTCCAATATAAAATAGATGTTTGATCTTATGAAATGCAATGTTCTGAATCGATTGGTAACATTTTTCTAACTGTGGCACAAGTATTATTAAAGATTTCACGATTTTATCTTCGCATATACCGAAATTCGGGTATGTCGATTACGTTTTTCGACAATTATCATATGAAAACGCGTATTTAAACATAGTAAAAACGTTATATTCTTGTTATATTCTTTATTCTGCATCGATAGAATATAAAATCATTGAAATTGAACGAGATTTCAAGTTTTCGTTTTTCGACGATACGCGTATATGAGCGAAAAATCGTATATACGATATGAAAGAATGTTAAAAACTTTGATTCCAATATAAAATAGATGTTTGATCTTATGAAATGCAATGTTCTGAATCGATTGGTAACATTTTTCTAACTGTGGCACAAGTATTATTAAAGATTTCACGATTTTATCTTCGCATATACCGAAATTCGCGTATGTCGATTACGTTTTTCGACAATTATCATATGAAAACGCGTATTTAAACATAGTAAAAACGTTATATTCTTGTTATATTCTTTATTCTGCATCGATAGAATATAAAATCATTGAAATTGAACGAGATTTCAAGTTTTCGCTTTTCGACGATACGCGTATATGAGCGAAAAAATCGTATATACGATATGAAAGAATGTTAAAAACTTTGATTCCAATATAAAATAGATGTTTGATCTTATGAAATGCAATGTTCTGAATCGATTGGTAACATTTTTCTAACTGTGGCACAAGTATTATTAAAGATTTCACGATTTTATCTTCGCATATACCGAAATTCGCGTATGTCGATTACGTTTTTCGACAATTATCATATGAAAACGCGTATTTAAACATAGTAAAAACGTTATATTCTTGTTATGTTCTTTATTCTGCATCGATAGAATATAAAATCATTGAAATTGAACGAGATTTCAAGTTTTCGTTTTTCGACGATACGCGTATATGAGCGAAAAATCGTATATACGATATGAAAGAATGTTAAAAACTTTGATTCCAATATAAAATAGATGTTTGATCTTATGAAATGCAATGTTCTGAATCGATTGGTAACATTTTTCTAACTGTGGCACAAGTATTATTAAAGATTTCACGATTTTATCTTCGCATATACCGAAATTCGCGTATGTCGATTACGTTTTTCGACAATTATCATATGAAAACGCGTATTTAAACATAGTAAAAACGTTATATTCTTGTTATATTCTTTATTCTGCATCGATAGAATATAAAATCATTGAAATTGAACGAGATTTCAAGTTTTCGTTTTTCGACGATACGCGTATATGAGCGAAAAATCGTATATACGATATGAAAGAATGTTAAAAACTTTGATTCCAATATAAAATAGATGTTTGATCTTATGAAATGCAATGTTCTGAATCGATTGGTAACATTTTTCTAACTGTGGCACAAGTATTATTAAAGATTTCACGATTTTATCTTCGCATATACCGAAATTCGCGTATGTCGATTACGTTTTTCGACAATTATCATATGAAAACGCGTATTTAAACATAGTAAAAACGTTATATTCTTGTTATATTCTTTATTCTGCATCGATAGAATATAAAATCATTGAAATTGAACGAGATTTCAAGTTTTCGTTTTTCGACGATACGCGTATATGAGCGAAAAATCGTATATACGATATGAAAGAATGTTAAAAACTTTGATTCCAATATAAAATAGATGTTTGATCTTATGAAATGCAATGTTCTGAATCGATTGGTAACATTTTTCTAACTGTGGCACAAGTATTATTAAAGATTTCACGATTTTATCTTCGCATATACCGAAATTCGCGTATGTCGATTACGTTTTTTCGACAATTATCATATGAAAACGCGTATTTAAACATAGTAAAAACGTTATATTCTTGTTATATTCTTTATTCTGCATCGATAGAATATAAAATCATTGAAATTGAACGAGATTTCAAGTTTTCGTTTTTCGACGATACGCGTATATGAGCGAAAAATCGTATATACGATATGAAAGAATGTTAAAAACTTTGATTCCAATATAAAATAGATGTTTGATCTTATGAAATGCAATGTTCTGAATCGATTGGTAACATTTTTCTAACTGTGGCACAAGTATTATTAAAGATTTCACGATTTTATCTTCGCATATACCGAAATTCGCGTATGTCGATTACGTTTTTCGACAATTATCATATGAAAACGCGTATTTAAACATAGTAAAAACGTTATATTCTTGTTATATTCTTTATTCTGCATCGATAGAATATAAAATCATTGAAATTGAACGAGATTTCAAGTTTTCGTTTTTCGACGATACGCGTATATGAGCGAAAAATCGTATATACGATATGAAAGAATGTTAAAAACTTTGATTCCAATATAAAATAGATGTTTGATCTTATGAAATGCAATGTTCTGAATCGATTGGTAACATTTTTCTAACTGTGGCACAAGTATTATTAAAGATTTCACGATTTAATCTTCGCATATACCGAAATTCGCGTATGTCGATTACGTTTTTCGACAATTATCATATGAAAACGCGTTTTTAAACATAGTAAAAACGTTATATTCTTTTTATATTCTTTATTCTGCATCGATAGAATATAAAATCATTGAAATTGAACGAGATTTCAAGTTTTCGTTTTTCGACGATACGCGTATATGAGCGAAAAATCGTATATACGATATGAAAGAATGTTAAAAACTTTGATTCCAATATAAAATAGATGTTTGATCTTATGAAATGCAATGTTCTGAATCGACTGGTAACATTTTTCTAACTGTGGCACAAGTATTATTAAAGATTTCACGATTTTATCTTCGCATATACCGAAATTCGCGTATGTCGATTACGTTTTTCGACAATTATCATATGAAAACGCGTATTTAAACATAGTAAAAACGTTATATTCTTGTTATATTCTTTATTCTGCATCGATAGAATATAAAATCATTGAAATTGAACGAGATTTCAAGTTTTCGTTTTTCGACGATACGCGTATATGAGCGAAAAATCGTATATACGATATGAAAGAATGTTAAAAACTTTGATTCCAATATAAAATAGATGTTTGATCTTATGAAATGCAATGTTCTGAATCGATTGGTAACATTTTTCTAACTGTGGCACAACTATTATTAAAGATTTCACGATTTTATCTTCGCATATACCGAAATTCGCGTATGTCGATTACGTTTTTCGACAATTATCATATGAAAACGCGTATTTAAACATAGTAAAAACGTTATATTCTTGTTATATTCTTTATTCTGCATCGATAGAATATAAAATCATTGAAATTGAACGAGATTTCAAGTTTTCGTTTTTCGACGATACGCGTATATGAGCGAAAAATCGTATATACGATATGAAAGAATGTTAAAAACTTTGATTCCAATATAAAATAGATGTTTGATCTTATGAAATGCAATGTTCTGAATCGATTGGTAACATTTTTCTAACTGTGGCACAAGTATTATTAAAGATTTCACGATTTTATCTTCGCATATACCGAAATTCGCGTATGTCGATTACGTTTTTCGACAATTATCATATGAAAACGCGTATTTAAACATAGTAAAAACGTTATATTCTTGTTATATTCTTTATTCTGCATCGATAGAATATAAAATCATTGAAATTGAACGAGATTTCAAGTTTTCGTTTTTCGACGATACGCGTATATGAGCGAAAAATCGTATATACGATATGAAAGAATGTTAAAAACTTTGATTCCAATATAAAATAGATTTTTGATCTTATGAAATGCAATTTTCTGAATCGATTGGTAACATTTTTCTAACTGTGGCACAAGTATTATTAAAGATTTCACGATTTTATCTTCGCATATACCGAAATTCGCGTATGTCGATTACGTTTTTCGACAATTATCATATGAAAACGCGTATTTAAACATAGTAAAAAACGTTATATTCTTGTTATATTCTTTATTCTGCATCGATAGAATATAAAATCATTGAAATTGAACGAGATTTCAAGTTTTCGTTTTTCGACGATACGCGTATATGAGCGAAAAATCGTATATACGATATGAAAGAATGTTAAAAACTTTGATTCCAATATAAAATAGATGTTTGATCTTATGAAATGCAATGTTCTGAATCGATTGGTAACATTTTTCTAACTGTGGCACAAGTATTATTAAAGATTTCACGATTTTATCTTCGCATATACCGAAATTCGCGTATGTCGATTAAGTTTTTCGACAATTATCATATGAAAAACGCGTATTTAAACATAGTAAAAACGTTATATTCTTGTTATATTCTTTATTCTGCATCGATAGAATATAAAATCATTGAAATTGAACGAGATTTCAAGTTTTCGTTTTTCGACGATACGCGTATATGAGCGAAAAATCGTATATACGATATGAAAGAATGCTAAAAAACTTGATTCCAATATAAAATAGATGTTTGATCTTATGAAATGCAATGTTCTGAATCGATTGGTAACATTTTTCTAACTGTGGCACAAGTATTATTAAAGATTTCACGATTTTATCTTCGCATATACCGAAATTCGCGTATGTCGATTACGTTTTTCGACAATTATCATATGAAAACGCGTATTTAAACATAGTAAAAACGTTATATTCTTGTTATATTCTTTATTCTGCATCGATAGAATATAAAATCATTGAAATTGAACGAGATTTCAAGTTTTCGTTTTTCGACGATACGCGTATATGAGCGAAAAATCGTATATACGATATGAAAGAATGTTAAAAACTTTGATTCCAATATAAAATAGATGTTTGATCTTATGAAATGCAATGTTCTGAATCGATTGGTAACATTTTTCTAACTGTGGCACAAGTATTATTAAAGATTTCACGATTTTATCTTCGCATATACCGAAATTCGCGTATGTCGATTACGTTTTTCGACAATTATCATATGAAAACGCGTATTTAAACATAGTAAAAACGTTATATTCTTGTTATGTTCTTTATTCTGCATCGATAGAATATAAAATCATTGAAATTGAACGAGATTTCAAGTTTTCGTTTTTCGACGATACGCGTATATGAGCGAAAAATCGTATATACGATATGAAAGAATGTTAAAAAACTTTGATTCCAATATAAAATAGATGTTTGATCTTATGAAATGCAATGTTCTGAATCGATTGGTAACATTTTTCTAACTGTGGCACAAGTATTATTAAAGATTTCACGATTTTATCTTCGCATATACCGAAATTCGCGTATGTCGATTACGTTTTTCGACAATTATCATATGAAAACGCGTATTTAAACATAGTAAAAACGTTATATTCTTGTTATATTCTTTATTCTGCATCGATAGAATATAAAATCATTGAAATTGAAGGAGATTTCAAGTTTTCGTTTTTAGACGATACGCGTATATGAGCGAAAAATCGTATATACGATATGAAAGAATGTTAAAAACTTTGATTCCAATATAAAATAGATGTTTGATCTTATGAAATGCAATGTTCTGAATCGATTGGTAACATTTTTCTAACTGTGGCACAAGTATTATTAAAGATTTCACGATTTTATCTTCGCATATACCGAAATTCGCGTATGTCGATTACGTTTTTCGACAATTATCATATGAAAACGCGTATTTAAACATAGTAAAAAACGTTATATTCTTGTTATATTCTTTATTCTGCATCGATAGAATATAAATCATTGAAATTGAAGGAGATTTCAAGTTTTCGTTTTTAGACGATACGCGTATATGAGCGAAAAATCGTATATACGATATGAAAGAATGTTAAAAACTTTGATTCCAATATAAAATAGATGTTTGATCTTATGAAATGCAATGTTCTGAATCGATTGGTAACATTTTTCTAACTGTGGCACAAGTATTATTAAAGATTTCACGATTTTATCTTCGCAAATACCGAAATTCGCGTATGTCGATTACGTTTTTCGACAATTATCATATGAAAACGCGTATTTAAACATAGTAAAAACGTTATATTCTTGTTATATTCTTTATTCTGCATCGATAGAATATAAAATCATTGAAATTGAACGAGATTTCAAGTTTTCGTTTTTCGACGATACGCGTATATGAGCGAAAAATCGTATATACGATATGAAAGAATGTTAAAAACTTTGATTCCAATATAAAATAGATGTTTGATCTTATGAAATGCAATGTTCTGAATCGATTGGTAACATTTTTCTAACTGTGGCACAAGTATTATTAAAGATTTCACGATTTTATCTTCGCATATACCGAAATTCGCGTATGTCGATTACGTTTTTCGACAATTATCATATGAAAACGCGTATTTAAACATAGTAAAAGCGTTATATTCTTGTTATATTCTTTATTCTGCATCGATAGAATATAAAATCATTGAAATTGAACGAGATTTCAAGTTTTCGCTTTTCGACGATACGCGTATATGAGCGAAAAATCGTATATACGATATGAAAGAATGTTAAAAACTTTGATTCCAATATAAAATAGATGTTTGATCTTATGAAATGCAATGTTCTGAATCGATTGGTAACATTTTTCTAACTGTGGCACAAGTATTATTAAAGATTTCACGATTTCATCTTCGCATATACCGAAATTCGCGTATGTCGATTACGTTTTTCGACAATTATCATATGAAAACGCGTATTTAAACATAGTAAAAACGTTATATTCTTGTTATATTCTTTATTCTGCATCGATAGAATATAAAATCATTGAAATTGAACGAGATTTCAAGTTTTCGTTTTTCGCCGATACGCGTATATGAGCGAAAAATCGTATATACGATATGAAAGAATGTTAAAAACTTTGATTCCAATATAAAATAGATGTTTGATCTTATGAAATGCAATGTTCTGAATCGATTGGTAACATTTTTCTAACTGTGGCACAAGTATTATTAAAGATTTCACGATTTTATCTTCGCATATACCGAAATTCGCGTATGTCGATTACGTTTTTCGACAATTATCATATGAAAACGCGTATTTAAACATAGTAAAAACGTTATATTCTTGTTATATTCTTTATTCTGCATCGATAGAATATAAAATCATTGAAATTGAACGAGATTTCAAGTTTTCGTTTTTCGACGATACGCGTATATGAGCGAAAAATCGTATATACGATATGAAAGAATGTTAAAAACTTTGATTCCAATATAAAATAGATGTTTGATCTTATGAAATGCAATGTTCTGAATCGATTGGTAACATTTTTCTAACTGTGGCACAAGTATTATTAAAGATTTCACGATTTTATCTTCGCATATACCGAAATTCGCGTATGTCGATTACGTTTTTCGACAATTATCATATGAAAACGCGTATTTAAACATAGTAAAAACGTTATATTCTTGTTATATTCTTTATTCTGCATCGATAGAATATAAAATCATTGAAATTGAACGAGATTTCAAGTTTTCGTTTTTCGACGATACGCGTATATGAGCGAAAAATCGTATATACGATATGAAAGATTGTTAAAAACTTTGATTCCAATATAAAATAGATGTTTGATCTTATGAAATGCAATGTTCTGAATCGATTGGTAACATTTTTCTAACTGTGGCACAAGTATTATTAAAGATTTCACGATTTAATCTTCGCATATACCGAAATTCGCGTATGTCGATTACGTTTTTCGACAATTATCATATGAAAACGCGTTTTTAAACATAGTAAAAACGTTATATTCTTTTTATATTCTTTATTCTGCATCGATAGAATATAAAATCATTGAAATTGAACGAGATTTCAAGTTTTCGTTTTTCGACGATACGCGTATATGAGCGAAAAATCGTATATACGATATGAAAGAATGTTAAAAACTTTGATTCCAATATAAAATAGATGTTTGATCTTATGAAATGCAATGTTCTGAATCGACTGGTAACATTTTTCTAACTGTGGCACAAGTATTATTAAAGATTTCACGATTTTATCTTCGCATATACCGAAATTCGCGTATGTCGATTACGTTTTTCGACAATTATCATATGAAAACGCGTATTTAAACATAGTAAAAACGTTATATTCTTGTTATATTCTTTATTCTGCATCGATAGAATATAAAATCATTGAAATTGAACGAGATTTCAAGTTTTCGTTTTTCGACGATACGCGTATATGAGCGAAAAATCGTATATACGATATGAAAGAATGTTAAAAACTTTGATTCCAATATAAAATAGATATTTGATCTTATGAAATGCAATGTTCTGAATCGATTGGTAACATTTTTCTAACTGTGGCACAACTATTATTAAAGATTTCACGATTTTATCTTCGCATATACCGAAATTCGCGTATGTCGATTACGTTTTTCGACAATTATCATATGAAAACGCGTATTTAAACATAGTAAAAACGTTATATTCTTGTTATATTCTTTATTCTGCATCGATAGAATATAAAATCATTGAAATTGAACGAGATTTCAAGTTTTCGTTTTTCGACGATACGCGTATATGAGCGAAAAATCGTATATACGATATGAAAGAATGTTAAAAACTTTGATTCCAATATAAAATAGATGTTTGATCTTATGAAATGCAATGTTCTGAATCGATTGATAACATTTTTCTAACTGTGGCACAAGTATTATTAAAGATTTCACGATTTTATCTTCGCATATACCGAAATTCGCGTATGTCGATTACGTTTTTCGACAATTATCATATGAAAACGCGTATTTAAACATAGTAAAAACGTTATATTCTTGTTATATTCTTTATTCTGCATCGATAGAATATAAAATCATTGAAATTGAACGAGATTTCAAGTTTTCGTTTTTCGACGATACGCGTATATGAGCGAAAAATCGTATATACGATATGAAAGAATGTTAAAAACTTTGATTCCAATATAAAATAGATTTTTGATCTTATGAAATGCAATTTTCTGAATCGATTGGTAACATTTTTCTAACTGTGGCACAAGTATTATTAAAGATTTCACGATTTTATCTTCGCATATACCGAAATTCGCGTATGTCGATTACGTTTTTCGACAATTATCATATGAAAACGCGTATTTAAACATAGTAAAAACGTTATATTCTTGTTATATTCTTTATTCTGCATCGATAGAATATAAAATCATTGAAATTGAACGAGATTTCAAGTTTTCGTTTTTCGACGATACGCGTATATGAGCGAAAAATCGTATATACGATATGAAAGAATGTTAAAAACTTTGATTCCAATATAAAATAGATGTTTGATCTTATGAAATGCAATGTTCTGAATCGATTGGTAACATTTTTCTAACTGTGGCACAAGTATTATTAAAGATTTCACGATTTTATCTTCGCATATACCGAAATTCGCGTATGTCGATTACGTTTTTCGACAATTATCATATGAAAACGCGTATTTAAACATAGTAAAAACGTTATATTCTTGTTATATTCTTTATTCTGCATCGATAGAATATAAAATCATTGAAATTGAACGAGATTTCAAGTTTTCGTTTTTCGACGATACGCGTATATGAGCGAAAAATCGTATATACGATATGAAAGAATGTTAAAAACTTTGATTCCAATATAAAATAGATGATTGATCTTATGAAATGCAATGTTCTGAATCGATTGGTAACATTTTTCTAACTGTGGCACAAGTATTATTAAAGATTTCACGATTTTATCTTCGCATATACCGAAATTCGCGTATGTCGATTACGTTTTTCGACAATTATCATATGAAAACGCGTATTTAAACATAGTAAAAACGTTATATTCTTGTTATGTTCTTTATTCTGCATCGATAGAATATAAAATCATTGAAATTGAACGAGATTTCAAGTTTTCGTTTTTCGACGATACGCGTATATGAGCGAAAAATCGTATATACGATATGAAAGAATGTTAAAAACTTTGATTCCAATATAAAATAGATGTTTGATCTTATGAAATGCAATGTTCTGAATCGATTGGTAACATTTTTCTAACTGTGGCACAAGTATTATTAAAGATTTCACGATTTTATCTTCGCATATACCGAAATTCGCGTATGTCGATTACGTTTTTCGACAATTATCATATGAAAACGCGTATTTAAACATAGTAAAAACGTTATATTCTTGTTATATTCTTTATTCTGCATCGATAGAATATAAAATCATTGAAATTGAAGGAGATTTCAAGTTTTCGTTTTTAGACGATACGCGTATATGAGCGAAAAATCGTATATACGATATGAAAGAATGTTAAAAACTTTGATTCCAATATAAAATAGATGTTTGATCTTATGAAATGCAATGTTCTGAATCGATTGGTAACATTTTTCTAACTGTGGCACAAGTATTATTAAAGATTTCACGATTTTATCTTCGCATATACCGAAATTCGCGTATGTCGATTACGTTTTTCGACAATTATCATATGAAAACGCGTATTTAAACATAGTAAAAACGTTATATTCTTGTTATATTCTTTATTCTGCATCGATAGAATATAAAATCATTGAAATTGAAGGAGATTTCAAGTTTTCGTTTTTAGACGATACGCGTATATGAGCGAAAAATCGTATATACGATATGAAAGAATGTTAAAAACTTTGATTCCAATATAAAATAGATGTTTGATCTTATGAAATGCAATGTTCTGAATCGATTGGTAACATTTTTCTAACTGTGGCACAAGTATTATTAAAGATTTCACGATTTTATCTTCGCAAATACCGAAATTCGCGTATGTCGATTACGTTTTTCGACAATTATCATATGAAAACGCGTATTTAAACATAGTAAAAACGTTATATTCTTGTTATATTCTTTATTCTGCATCGATAGAATATAAAATCATTGAAATTGAACGAGATTTCAAGTTTTCGTTTTTCGACGATACGCGTATATGAGCGAAAAATCGTATATACGATATGAAAGAATGTTAAAAACTTTGATTCCAATATAAAATAGATGTTTGATCTTATGAAATGCAATGTTCTGAATCGATTGGTAACATTTTTCTAACTGTGGCACAAGTATTATTAAAGATTTCACGATTTTATCTTCGCATATACCGAAATTCGCGTATGTCGATTACGTTTTTCGACAATTATCATATGAAAACGAGTATTTAAACATAGTAAAAACGTTATATTCTTGTTATATTCTTTATTCTGCATCGATAGAATATAAAATCATTGAAATTGAACGAGATTTCAAGTTTTCGTTTTTCGACGATACGCGTATATGAGCGAAAAATCGTATATACGATATGAAAGAATGTTAAAAACTTTGATTCCAATATAAAATAGATGTTTGATCTTATGAAATGCAATGTTCTGAATCGATTGGTAACATTTTTCTAACTGTGGCACAAGTATTATTAAAGATTTCACGATTTAATCTTCGCATATACCGAAATTCGCGTATGTCGATTACGTTTTTCGACAATTATCATATGAAAACGCGTTTTTAAACATAGTAAAAACGTTATATTCTTTTTATATTCTTTATTCTGCATCGATAGAATATAAAATCATTGAAATTGAACGAGATTTCAAGTTTTCGTTTTTCGACGATACGCGTATATGAGCGAAAAATCGTATATACGATATGAAAGAATGTTAAAAACTTTGATTCCAATATAAAATAGATGTTTGATCTTATGAAATGCAATGTTCTGAATCGACTGGTAACATTTTTCTAACTGTGGCACAAGTATTATTAAAGATTTCACGATTTTATCTTCGCATATACCGAAATTCGCGTATGTCGATTACGTTTTTCGACAATTATCATATGAAAACGCGTATTTAAACATAGTAAAAACGTTATATTCTTGTTATATTCTTTATTCTGCATCGATAGAATATAAAATCATTGAAATTGAACGAGATTTCAAGTTTTCGTTTTTCGACGATACGCGTATATGAGCGAAAAATCGTATATACGATATGAAAGAATGTTAAAAACTTTGATTCCAATATAAAATAGATGTTTGATCTTATGAAATGCAATGTTCTGAATCGATTGGTAACATTTTTCTAACTGTGGCACAACTATTATTAAAGATTTCACGATTTTATCTTCGCATATACCGAAATTCGCGTATGTCGATTACGTTTTTCGACAATTATCATATGAAAACGCGTATTTAAACATAGTAAAAACGTTATATTCTTGTTATATTCTTTATTCTGCATCGATAGAATATAAAATCATTGAAATTGAACGAGATTTCAAGTTTTCGTTTTTCGACGATACGCGTATATGAGCGAAAAATCGTATATACGATATGAAAGAATGTTAAAAACTTTGATTCCAATATAAAATAGATGTTTGATCTTATGAAATGCAATGTTCTGAATCGATTGGTAACATTTTTCTAACTGTGGCACAAGTATTATTAAAGATTTCACGATTTTATCTTCGCATATACCGAAATTCGCGTATGTCGATTACGTTTTTCGACAATTATCATATGAAAACGCGTATTTAAACATAGTAAAAACGTTATATTCTTGTTATATTCTTTATTCTGCATCGATAGAATATAAAATCATTGAAATTGAACGAGATTTCAAGTTTTCGTTTTTCGACGATACGCGTATATGAGCGAAAAATCGTATATACGATATGAAAGAATGTTAAAAACTTTGATTCCAATATAAAATAGATGTTTGATCTTATGAAATGCAATGTTCTGAATCGATTGGTAACATTTTTCTAACTGTGGCACAAGTATTATTAAAGATTTCACGATTTTATCTTCGCATATACCGAAATTCGCGTATGTCGATTACGTTTTTCGACAATTATCATATGAAAACGCGTATTTAAACATAGTAAAAACGTTATATTCTTGTTATATTCTTTATTCTGCATCGATAGAATATAAAATCAATGAGATTGAACGAGATTTCAAGTTTTCGCTTTTCGACGATACGCGTATATGAGCGAAAAATCGTATATACGATATGAAAGGATGTTAAAAACTTTGATTCCAATATAAAATAGATGTTTGATCTTATGAAATGCAATGTTCTGAATCGATTGGTAACATTTTTCTAACTGTGGCACAAGTATTATTAAAGATTTCACGATTTTATCTTCGCATATACCGAAATTCGCGTATGTCGATTACGTTTTTCGACAATTATCATATGAAAACGCGTATTTAAACATAGTAAAAACGTTATATTCTTGTTATATTCTTTATTCTGCATCGATAGAATATAAAATCAATGAAATTGAACGAGATTTCAAGTTTTCGTTTTTCGACGATACGCGTATATGAGCGAAAAATCGTATATACGATATGAAAGAATGTTAAAAACTTTGATTCCAATATAAAATAGATGTTTGATCTTATGAAATGCAATGATCTGAATCGATTGGTAACACTTTTCTAACTGTGGCACAAGTATTATTTAAGATTTCACGATTTTATCTTCGCATATACCGAAATTCGCGTATGTCGATTACGTTTTTCGACAATTATCATATGAAAACGCGTATTTAAACATAGTAAAAACGTTATATTCTTGTTATATTCTTTATTCTGCATCGATAGAATATAAAATCATTGAAATTGAACGAGATTTCAAGTTTTCGTTTTTCGACGATACGCGTATATGAGCGAAAAATCGTATATACGATATGAAAGAATGTTAAAAACTTTGATTCCAATATAAAATAGATGTTTGATCTTATGAAATGCAATGTTCTGAATCGATTGGTAACATTTTTCTAACTGTGGCACAAGTATTATTAAAGATTTCACGATTTTATCTTCGCATATACCGAAATTCGCGTATGTCGATTACGTTTTTCGACAATTATCATATGAAAACGCGTATTTAAACATAGTAAAAACGTTATATTCTTGTTATATTCTTTATTCTGCATCGATAGAATATAAAATCATTGAAATTGAACGAGATTTCAAGTTTTCGTTTTTCGACGATACGCGTATATGAGCGAAAAATCGAATATACGATATGAAAGAATGTTAAAAACTTTGATTCCAATATAAAATAGATGTTTGATCTTATGAAATGCAATGTTCTGAATCGATTGGTAACATTTTTCTAACTGTGGCACAAGTATTATTAAAGATTTCACGATTTTATCTTCGCATATACCGAAATTCGCGTATGTCGATTACGTTTTTCGACAATTATCATATGAAAACGCGTATTTAAACATAGTAAAAACGTTATATTCTTGTTATATTCTTTATTCTGCATCGATAGAATATAAAATCATTGAAATTGAACGAGATTTCAAGTTTTCGTTTTTCGACGATACGCGTATATGAGCGAAAAATCGTATATACGATATGAAAGAATGTTAAAAACTTTGATTCCAATATAAAATAGATGTTTGATATTATGAAATGCAATGTTCTGAATCGATTGGTAACATTTTTCTAACTGTGGCACAAGTATTATTAAAGGTTTCACGATTTTATCTTCGCATATACCGAAATTCGCGTATGTCGATTACGTTTTTCGACAATTATCATATGAAAACGCGTATTTAAACATAGTAAAAACGTTATATTCTTGTTATGTTCTTTATTCTGCATCGATAGAATATAAAATCATTGAAATTGAACGAGATTTCAAGTTTTCGTTTTTCGACGATACGCGTATATGAGCGAAAAATCGTATATACGATATGAAAGAATGTTAAAAACTTTGATTCCAATATAAAATAGATGTTTGATCTTATGAAATGCAATGTTCTGAATCGATTGGTAACATTTTTCTAACTGTGGCACAAGTATTATTAAAGATTTCACGATTTTATCTTCGCATATACCGAAATTCGCGTATGTCGATTACGTTTTTCGACAATTATCATATGAAAACGCGTATTTAAACATAGTAAAAACGTTATATTCTTGTTATATTCTTTATTCTGCATCGATAGAATATAAAATCATTGAAATTGAAGGAGATTTCAAGTTTTCGTTTTTAGACGATACGCGTATATGAGCGAAAAATCGTATATACGATATGAAAGAATGTTAAAAACTTTGATTCCAATATAAAATAGATGTTTGATCTTATGAAATGCAATGTTCTGAATCGATTGGTAACATTTTTCTAACTGTGGCACAAGTATTATTAAAGATTTCACGATTTTATCTTAGCATATACCGAAATTCGCGTATGTCGATTACGTTTTTCGACAATTATCATATGAAAACGCGTATTTAAACATAGTAAAAACGTTATATTCTTGTTATATTCTTTATTCTGCATCGATAGAATATAAAATCATTGAAATTGAACGAGATTTCAAGTTTTCGTTTTTAGACGATACGCGTATATGAGCGAAAAATCGTATATACGATATGAAAGAATGTTAAAAACTTTGATTCCAATATAAAATAGATGTTTGATCTTATGAAATGCAATGTTCTGAATCGATTGGTAACATTTTTCTAACTGTGGCACAAGTATTATTAAAGATTTCACGATTTTATCTTCTCATATACCGAAATTCGCGTATGTCGATTACGTTTTTCGAAAATTATCATATGAAAACGCGTATTTAAACATAGTAAAAGCGTTATATTCTTGTTATATTCTTTATTCTGCATCGATAGAATATAAAATCATTGAAATTGAACGAGATTTCAAGTTTTCGCTTTTCGACGATACGCGTATATGAGCGAAAAATCCTATATACGATATGAAAGAATGTTAAAAACTTTGATTCCAATATAAAATAGATATTTGATCATATGAAATGCAATGTTCTGAATCGATTGGTAACATTTTTCTAACTGTGGCACAAGTATTATTAAAGATTTCACGATTTTATCTTCGCATATACCGAAATTCGCGTATGTCGATTACGTTTTTCGACAATTATCATATGAAAACGCGTATTTAAACATAGTAAAAACGTTATATTCTTGTTATATTCTTTATTCTGCATCGATAGAATATAAAATCATTGAAATTGAACGAGATTTCAAGTTTTCGCTTTTCGACGATACGCGTATATGAGCGAAAAATCGTATATACGATATGAAAGGATGTTAAAAACTTTGATTCCAATATAAAATAGATGTTTGATCTTATGAAATGCAATGTTCTGAATCGATTGGTAACATTTTTCTAACTGTGGCACAAGTATTATTAAAGATTTCACGATTTTATCTTCGCATATACCGAAATTCGCGTATGTCGATTACGTTTTTCGACAATTATCATATGAAAACGCGTATTTAAACATAGTAAAAACGTTATATTCTTGTTATATTCTTTATTCTGCATCGATAGAATATAAAATCATTGAAATTGAACGAGATTTCAAGTTTTCGTTTTTCGACGATACGCGTATATGAGCGAAAAATCGTATATACGATATGAAAGAATGTTAAAAACTTTGATTCCAATATAAAATAGATGTTTGATCTTATGAAATGCAATGATCTGAATCGATTGGTAACACTTTTCTAACTGTGGCACAAGTATTATTTAAGATTTCACGATTTTATCTTCGCATATACCGAAATTCGCGTATGTCGATTACGTTTTTCGACAATTATCATATGAAAACGCGTATTTAAACATAGTAAAAACGTTATATTCTTGTTATATTCTTTATTCTGCATCGATAGAATATAAAATCATTGAAATTGAACGAGATTTCAAGTTTTCGTTTTTCGACGATACGCGTATATGAGCGAAAAATCGTATATACGATATGAAAGAATGTTAAAAACTTTGATTCCAATATAAAATAGATGTTTGATCTTATGAAATGCAATGTTCTGAATCGATTGGTAACATTTTTCTAACTGTGGCACAAGTATTATTAAAGATTTCACGATTTTATCTTCGCATATACCGAAATTCGCGTATGTCGATTACGTTTTTCGACAATTATCATATGAATACGCGTATTTAAACATAGTAAAAACGTTATATTCTTGTTATATTCTTTATTCTGCATCGATAGAATATAAAATCATTGAAATTGAACGAGATTTCAAGTTTTCGTTTTTAGACGATACGCGTATATGAGCGAAAAATCGTATATACGATATGAAAGAATGTTAAAAACTTTGATTCCAATATAAAATAGATGTTTGATCTTATGAAATGCAATGTTCTGAATCGATTGGTAACATTTTTCTAACTGTGGCACAAGTATTATTAAAGATTTCACGATTTTATCTTCGCATATACCGAAATTCGCGTATGTCGATTACGTTTTTCGACAATTATCATATGAAAACGCGTATTTAAACATAGTAAAAACGTTATATTCTTGTTATATTCTTTATTCTGCATCGATAGAATATAAAATCATTGAAATTGAACGAGATTTCAAGTTTTCGTTTTTCGACGATACGCGTATATGAGCGAAAAATCGTATATACGATATGAAAGAATGTTAAAAACTTTGATTCCAATATAAAATAGATGTTTGATCTTATGAAATGCAATGTTCTGAATCGATTGGTAACATTTTTCTAACTGTGGCACAAGTATTATTAAAGATTTCACGATTTTATCTTCGCATATACCGAAATTCGCGTATGTCGATTACGTTTTTCGACAATTATCATATGAAAACGCGTATTTAAACATAGTAAAAACGTTATATTCTTGTTATATTCTTTATTCTGCATCGATAGAATATAAAATCATTGAAATTGAACGAGATTTCAAGTTTTCGTTTTTCGACGATACGCGTATATGAGCGAAAAATCGTATATACGATATGAAAGAATGTTAAAAACTTTGATTCCAATATAAAATAGATGTTTGATCTTATGAAATGCAATGATCTGAATCGATTGGTAACACTTTTCTAACTGTGGCACAAGTATTATTTAAGATTTCACGATTTTATCTTCGCATATACCGAAATTCGCGTATGTCGATTACGTTTTTCGACAATTATCATATGAAAACGCGTATTTAAACATAGTAAAAACGTTATATTCTTGTTATATTCTTTATTCTGCATCGATAGAATATAAAATCATTGAAATTGAACGAGATTTCAAGTTTTCGTTTTTCGACGATACGCGTATATGAGCGAAAAATCGTATATACGATATGAAAGAATGTTAAAAACTTTGATTCCAATATAAAATAGATGTTTGATCTTATGAAATGCAATGTTCTGAATCGATTGGTAACATTTTTCTAACTGTGGCACAAGTATTATTAAAGATTTCACGATTTTATCTTCGCATATACCGAAATTCGCGTATGTCGATTACGTTTTTCGACAATTATCATATGAAAACGCGTATTTAAACATAGTAAAAACGTTATATTCTTGTTATATTCTTTATTCTGCATCGATAGAATATAAAATCATTGAAATTGAACGAGATTTCAAGTTTTCGTTTTTCGACGATACGCGTATATGAGCGAAAAATCGTATATACGATATGAAAGAATGTTAAAAACTTTGATTCCAATATAAAATAGATGTTTGATCTTATGAAATGCAATGTTCTGAATCGATTGGTAACATTTTTCTAACTGTGGCACAAGTATTATTAAAGATTTCACGATTTTATCTTCGCATATACCGAAATTCGCGTATGTCGATTACGTTTTTCGACAATTATCATATGAAAACGCGTATTTAAACATAGTAAAAACGTTATATTCTTGTTATATTCTTTATTCTGCATCGATAGAATATAAAATCATTGAAATTGAACGAGATTTCAAGTTTTCGTTTTTCGACGATACGCGTATATGAGCGAAAAATCGTATATACGATATGAAAGAATGTTAAAAACTTTGATTCCAATATAAAATAGATGTTTGATATTATGAAATGCAATGTTCTGAATCGATTGGTAACATTTTTCTAACTGTGGCACAAGTATTATTAAAGGTTTCACGATTTTATCTTCGCATATACCGAAATTCGCGTATGTCGATTACGTTTTTCGACAATTATCATATGAAAACGCGTATTTAAACATAGTAAAAACGTTATATTCTTGTTATGTTCTTTATTCTGCATCGATAGAATATAAAATCATTGAAATTGAACGAGATTTCAAGTTTTCGTTTTTCGACGATACGCGTATATGAGCGAAAAATCGTATATACGATATGAAAGAATGTTAAAAACTTTGATTCCAATATAAAATAGATGTTTGATCTTATGAAATGCAATGTTCTGAATCGATTGGTAAAATTTTTCTAACTGTGGCACAAGTATTATTAAAGATTTCACGATTTTATCTTCGCATATACCGAAATTCGCGTATGTCGATTACGTTTTTCGACAATTATCATATGAAAACGCGTATTTAAACATAGTAAAAACGTTATATTCTTGTTATATTCTTTATTCTGCATCGATAGAATATAAAATCATTGAAATTGAAGGAGATTTCAAGTTTTCGTTTTTAGACGATACGCGTATATGAGCGAAAAATCGTATATACGATATGAAAGAATGTTAAAAACTTTGATTCCAATATAAAATAGATGTTTGATCTTATGAAATGCAATGTTCTGAATCGATTGGTAACATTTTTCTAACTGTGGCACAAGTATTATTAAAGATTTCACGATTTTATCTTAGCATATACCGAAATTCGCGTATGTCGATTACGTTTTTCGACAATTATCATATGAAAACGCGTATTTAAACATAGTAAAAACGTTATATTCTTGTTATATTCTTTATTCTGCATCGATAGAATATAAAATCATTGAAATTGAAGGAGATTTCAAGTTTTCGTTTTTAGACGATACGCGTATATGAGCGAAAAATCGTATATACGATATGAAAGAATGTTAAAAACTTTGATTCCAATATAAAATAGATGTTTGATCTTATGAAATGCAATGTTCTGAATCGATTGGTAACATTTTTCTAACTGTGGCACAAGTATTATTAAAGATTTCACGATTTTATCTTCTCATATACCGAAATTCGCGTATGTCGATTACGTTTTTCGAAAATTATCATATGAAAACGCGTATTTAAACATAGTAAAAGCGTTATATTCTTGTTATATTCTTTATTCTGCATCGATAGAATATAAAATCATTGAAATTGAACGAGATTTCAAGTTTTCGCTTTTCGACGATACGCGTATATGAGCGAAAAATCCTATATACGATATGAAAGAATGTTAAAAACTTTGATTCCAATATAAAATAGATATTTGATCATATGAAATGCAATGTTCTGAATCGATTGGTAACATTTTTCTAACTGTGGCACAAGTATTATTAAAGATTTCACGATTTTATCTTCGCATATACCGAAATTCGCGTATGTCGATTACGTTTTTCGACAATTATCATATGAAAACGCGTATTTAAACATAGTAAAAACGTTATATTCTTGTTATATTCTTTATTCTGCATCGATAGAATATAAAATCATTGAAATTGAACGAGATTTCAAGTTTTCGCTTTTCGACGATACGCGTATATGAGCGAAAAATCGTATATACGATATGAAAGGATGTTAAAAACTTTGATTCCAATATAAAATAGATGTTTGATCTTATGAAATGCAATGTTCTGAATCGATTGGTAACATTTTTCTAACTGTGGCACAAGTATTATTAAAGATTTCACGATTTTATCTTCGCATATACCGAAATTCGCGTATGTCGATTACGTTTTTCGACAATTATCATATGAAAACGCGTATTTAAACATAGTAAAAACGTTATATTCTTGTTATATTCTTTATTCTGCATCGATAGAATATAAAATCATTGAAATTGAACGAGATTTCAAGTTTTCGTTTTTCGACGATACGCGTATATGAGCGAAAAATCGTATATACGATATGAAAGAATGTTAAAAACTTTGATTCCAATATAAAATAGATGTTTGATCTTATGAAATGCAATGATCTGAATCGATTGGTAACACTTTTCTAACTGTGGCACAAGTATTATTTAAGATTTCACGATTTTATCTTCGCATATACCGAAATTCGCGTATGTCGATTACGTTTTTCGACAATTATCATATGAAAACGCGTATTTAAACATAGTAAAAACGTTATATTCTTGTTATATTCTTTATTCTGCATCGATAGAATATAAAATCATTGAAATTGAACGAGATTTCAAGTTTTCGTTTTTCGACGATACGCGTATATGAGCGAAAAATCGTATATACGATATGAAAGAATGTTAAAAACTTTGATTCCAATATAAAATAGATGTTTGATCTTATGAAATGCAATGTTCTGAATCGATTGGTAACATTTTTCTAACTGTGGCACAAGTATTATTAAAGATTTCACGATTTTATCTTCGCATATACCGAAATTCGCGTATGTCGATTACGTTTTTCGACAATTATCATATGAATACGCGTATTTAAACATAGTAAAAACGTTATATTCTTGTTATATTCTTTATTCTGCATCGATAGAATATAAAATCATTGAAATTGAACGAGATTTCAAGTTTTCGTTTTTAGACGATACGCGTATATGAGCGAAAAATCGTATATACGATATGAAAGAATGTTAAAAACTTTGATTCCAATATAAAATAGATGTTTGATCTTATGAGATGCAATGTTCTGAATCGATTGGTAACATTTTTCTAACTGTGGCACAAGTATTATTAAAGATTTCACGATTTTATCTTCGCATATACCGAAATTCGCGTATGTCGATTACGTTTTTCGACAATTATCATATGAAAACGCGTATTTAAACATAGTAAAAACGTTATATTCTTGTTATATTCTTTATTCTGCATCGATAGAATATAAAATCATTGAAATTGAACGAGATTTCAAGTTTTCGTTTTTCGACGATACGCGTATATGAGCGAAAAATCGTATATACGATATGAAAGAATGTTAAAAACTTTGATTCCAATATAAAATAGATGTTTGATCTTATGAAATGCAATGTTCTGAATCGATTGGTAACATTTTTCTAACTGTGGCACAAGTATTATTAAAGATTTCACGATTTTATCTTCGCATATACCGAAATTCGCGTACGTCGATTACGTTTTTCGACAATTATCATATGAAAACGCGTATTTAAACATAGTAAAAGCGTTATATTCTTGTTATATTCTTTATTCTGCATCGATAGAATATAAAATCAATGAAATTGAACGAGATTTCAAGTTTTCGTTTTTCGACGATACAAGTATATGAGCGAAAAATCGTATATACGATATGAAAGAATGTTAAAAACTTTGATTCCAATATAAAATAGATGTTTGATCTTATGAAATGCAATGTTCTGAATCGATTGGTAACATTTTTCTAACTGTGGCACAAGTATTATTAAAAATTTCACGATTTTATCTTCGCATATACCGAAATTCGCGTATGTCGATTACGTTTTTCGACAATTATCATATGAAAACGCGTATTTAAACATAGTAAAAACGTTATATTCTTGTTATATTCTTTATTCTGCATCGATAGAATATAAAATCATTGAAATTGAACGAGATTTCAAGTTTTCGTTTTTCGACGATACGCGTATATGAGCGAAAAATCGTATATACGATATGAAAGAATGTTAAAAACTTTGATTCCAATATAAAATAGATGTTTGATCTTATGAAATGCAATGTTCTGAATCGATTGGTAACATTTTTCTAACTGTGGCACAAGTATTATTAAAGATTTCACGATTTTATCTTCGCATATACCGAAATTCGCGTATGTCGATTACGTTTTTCGACAATTATCATATGAAAACGCGTATTTAAACATAGTAAAAACGTTATATTCTTGTTATATTCTTTATTCTGCATCGATAGAATATAAAATCATTGAAATTGAACGAGATTTCAAGTTTTCGTTTTTCGACGATACGCGTATATGAGCGAAAAATCGTATATACGATATGAAAGAATGTTAAAAACTTTGATTCCAATATAAAATAGATGTTTGATCTTATGAAATGCAATGTTCTGAATCGATTGGTAACATTTTTCTAACTGTGGCACAAGTATTATTAAAGATTTCACGATTTTATCTTCGCATATACCGAAATTCGCGTATGTCGATTACGTTTTTCGACAATTATCATATGAATACGCGTATTTAAACATAGTAAAAACGTTATATTCTTGTTATATTCTTTATTCTGCATCGATAGAATATAAAATCATTGAAATTGAACGAGATTTCAAGTTTTCGTTTTTATACGATACGCGTATATGAGCGAAAAATCGTATATACGATATGAAAGAATGTTAAAAACTTTGATTCCAATATAAAATAGATGTTTGATCTTATGAAATGCAATGTTCTGAATCGATTGGTAACATTTTTCTAACTGTGGCACAAGTATTATTAAAGATTTCACGATTTTATCTTCGCATATACCGAAATTCGCGTATGTCGATTACGTTTTTCGACAATTATCATATGAAAACGCGTATTTAAACATAGTAAAAACGTTATATTCTTGTTATATTCTTTATTCTGCATCGATAGAATATAAAATCATTGAAATTGAACGAGATTTCAAGTTTTCGTTTTTATACGATACGCGTATATGAGCGAAAAATCGTATATACGATATGAAAGAATGTTAAAAACTTTGATTCCAATATAAAATAGATGTTTGATCTTATGAAATGCAATGTTCTGAATCGATTGGTAACATTTTTCTAACTGTGGCACAAGTATTATTAAAGATTTCACGATTTTATCTTCGCATATACCGAAATTCGCGTATGTCGATTACGTTTTTCGACAATTATCATATGAAAACGCGTATTTAAACATAGTAAAAACGTTATATTCTTGTTATATTCTTTATTCTGCATCGATAGAATATAAAATCATTGAAATTGAACGAGATTTCAAGTTTTCGTTTTTCGACGATACGCGTATATGAGCGAAAAATCGTATATACGATATGAAAGAATGTTAAAAACTTTGATTCCAATATAAAATAGATGTTTGATATTATGAAATGCAATGTTCTGAATCGATTGGTAACATTTTTCTAACTGTGGCACAAGTATTATTAAAGGTTTCACGATTTTATCTTCGCATATACCGAAATTCGCGTATGTCGATTACGTTTTTCGACAATTATCATATGAAAACGCGTATTTAAACATAGTAAAAACGTTATATTCTTGTTATGTTCTTTATTCTGCATCGATAGAATATAAAATCATTGAAATTGAACGAGATTTCAAGTTTTCGTTTTTCGACGATACGCGTATATGAGCGAAAAATCGTATATACGATATGAAAGAATGTTAAAAACTTTGATTCCAATATAAAATAGATGTTTGATCTTATGAAATGCAATGTTCTGAATCGATTGGTAAAATTTTTCTAACTGTGGCACAAGTATTATTAAAGATTTCACGATTTTATCTTCGCATATACCGAAATTCGCGTATGTCGATTACGTTTTTCGACAATTATCATATGAAAACGCGTATTTATACATAGTAAAAACGTTATATTCTTGTTATATTCTTTATTCTGCATCGATAGAATATAAAATCATTGAAATTGAAGGAGATTTCAAGTTTTCGTTTTTAGACGATACGCGTATATGAGCGAAAAATCGTATATACGATATGAAAGAATGTTAAAAACTTTGATTCCAATATAAAATAGATGTTTGATCTTATGAAATGCAATGTTCTGAATCGATTGGTAACATTTTTCTAACTGTGGCACAAGTATTATTAAAGATTTCACGATTTTATCTTAGCATATACCGAAATTCGCGTATGTCGATTACGTTTTTCGACAATTATCATATGAAAACGCGTATTTAAACATAGTAAAAACGTTATATTCTTGTTATATTCTTTATTCTGCATCGATAGAATATAAAATCATTGAAATTGAAGGAGATTTCAAGTTTTCGTTTTTAGACGATACGCGTATATGAGCGAAAAATCGTATATACGATATGAAAGAATGTTAAAAACTTTGATTCCAATATAAAATAGATGTTTGATCTTATGAAATGCAATGTTCTGAATCGATTGGTAACATTTTTCTAACTGTGGCACAAGTATTATTAAAGATTTCACGATTTTATCTTCTCATATACCGAAATTCGCGTATGTCGATTACGTTTTTCGAAAATTATCATATGAAAACGCGTATTTAAACATAGTAAAAGCGTTATATTCTTGTTATATTCTTTATTCTGCATCGATAGAATATAAAATCATTGAAATTGAACGAGATTTCAAGTTTTCGCTTTTCGACGATACGCGTATATGAGCGAAAAATCCTATATACGATATGAAAGAATGTTAAAAACTTTGATTCCAATATAAAATAGATATTTGATCATATGAAATGCAATGTTCTGAATCGATTGGTAACATTTTTCTAACTGTGGCACAAGTATTATTAAAGATTTCACGATTTTATCTTCGCATATACCGAAATTCGCGTATGTCGATTACGTTTTTCGACAATTATCATATGAAAACGCGTATTTAAACATAGTAAAAACGTTATATTCTTGTTATATTCTTTATTCTGCATCGATAGAATATAAAATCATTGAAATTGAACGAGATTTCAAGTTTTCGCTTTTCGACGATACGCGTATATGAGCGAAAAATCGTATATACGATATGAAAGGATGTTAAAAACTTTGATTCCAATATAAAATAGATGTTTGATCTTATGAAATGCAATGTTCTGAATCGATTGGTAACATTTTTCTAACTGTGGCACAAGTATTATTAAAGATTTCACGATTTTATCTTCGCATATACCGAAATTCGCGTATGTCGATTACGTTTTTCGACAATTATCATATGAAAACGCGTATTTAAACATAGTAAAAACGTTATATTCTTGTTATATTCTTTATTCTGCATCGATAGAATATAAAATCATTGAAATTGAACGAGATTTCAAGTTTTCGTTTTTCGACGATACGCGTATATGAGCGAAAAATCGTATATACGATATGAAAGAATGTTAAAAACTTTGATTCCAATATAAAATAGATGTTTGATCTTATGAAATGCAATGATCTGAATCGATTGGTAACACTTTTCTAACTGTGGCACAAGTATTATTTAAGATTTCACGATTTTATCTTCGCATATACCGAAATTCGCGTATGTCGATTACGTTTTTCGACAATTATCATATGAAAACGCGTATTTAAACATAGTAAAAACGTTATATTCTTGTTATATTCTTTATTCTGCATCGATAGAATATAAAATCATTGAAATTGAACGAGATTTCAAGTTTTCGTTTTTCGACGATACGCGTATATGAGCGAAAAATCGTATATACGATATGAAAGAATGTTAAAAACTTTGATTCCAATATAAAATAGATGTTTGATCTTATGAAATGCAATGTTCTGAATCGATTGGTAACATTTTTCTAACTGTGGCACAAGTATTATTAAAGATTTCACGATTTTATCTTCGCATATACCGAAATTCGCGTATGTCGATTACGTTTTTCGACAATTATCATATGAATACGCGTATTTAAACATAGTAAAAACGTTATATTCTTGTTATATTCTTTATTCTGCATCGATAGAATATAAAATCATTGAAATTGAACGAGATTTCAAGTTTTCGTTTTTAGACGATACGCGTATATGAGCGAAAAATCGTATATACGATATGAAAGAATGTTAAAAACTTTGATTCCAATATAAAATAGATGTTTGATCTTATGAGATGCAATGTTCTGAATCGATTGGTAACATTTTTCTAACTGTGGCACAAGTATTATTAAAGATTTCACGATTTTATCTTCGCATATACCGAAATTCGCGTATGTCGATTACGTTTTTCGACAATTATCATATGAAAACGCGTATTTAAACATAGTAAAAACGTTATATTCTTGTTATATTCTTTATTCTGCATCGATAGAATATAAAATCATTGAAATTGAACGAGATTTCAAGTTTTCGTTTTTCGACGATACGCGTATATGAGCGAAAAATCGTATATACGATATGAAAGAATGTTAAAAACTTTGATTCCAATATAAAATAGATGTTTGATCTTATGAAATGCAATGTTCTGAATCGATTGGTAACATTTTTCTAACTGTGGCACAAGTATTATTAAAGATTTCACGATTTTATCTTCGCATATACCGAAATTCGCGTACGTCGATTACGTTTTTCGACAATTATCATATGAAAACGCGTATTTAAACATAGTAAAAGCGTTATATTCTTGTTATATTCTTTATTCTGCATCGATAGAATATAAAATCAATGAAATTGAACGAGATTTCAAGTTTTCGTTTTTCGACGATACAAGTATATGAGCGAAAAATCGTATATACGATATGAAAGAATGTTAAAAACTTTGATTCCAATATAAAATAGATGTTTGATCTTATGAAATGCAATGTTCTGAATCGATTGGTAACATTTTTCTAACTGTGGCACAAGTATTATTAAAAATTTCACGATTTTATCTTCGCATATACCGAAATTCGCGTATGTCGATTACGTTTTTCGACAATTATCATATGAAAACGCGTATTTAAACATAGTAAAAACGTTATATTCTTGTTATATTCTTTATTCTGCATCGATAGAATATAAAATCAATGAAATTGAACGAGATTTCAAGTTTTCGTTTTTCGACGATACGCGTATATGAGCGAAAAATCGTATATACGATATGAAAGAATGTTAAAAACTTTGATTCCAATATAAAATAGATGTTTGATCTTATGAAATGCAATGTTCTGAATCGATTGGTAACATTTTTCTAACTGTGGCACAAGTATTATTAAAGATTTCACGATTTTATCTTCGCATATACCGAAATTCGCGTATGTCGATTACGTTTTTCGACAATTATCATATGAAAACGCGTATTTAAACATAGTAAAAACGTTATATTCTTGTTATATTCTTTATTCTGCATCGATAGAATATAAAATCATTGAAATTGAACGAGATTTCAAGTTTTCGTTTTTCGACGATACGCGTATATGAGCGAAAAATCGTATATACGATATGAAAGAATGTTAAAAACTTTGATTCCAATATAAAATAGATGTTTGATCTTATGAAATGCAATGTTCTGAATCGATTGGTAACATTTTTCTAACTGTGGCACAAGTATTATTAAAGATTTCACGATTTTATCTTCGCATATACCGAAATTCGCGTATGTCGATTACGTTTTTCGACAATTATCATATGAATACGCGTATTTAAACATAGTAAAAACGTTATATTCTTGTTATATTCTTTATTCTGCATCGATAGAATATAAAATCAATGAAATTGAACGAGATTTCAAGTTTTCGTTTTTATACGATACGCGTATATGAGCGAAAAATCGTATATACGATATGAAAGAATGTTAAAAACTTTGATTCCAATATAAAATAGATGTTTGATCTTATGAAATGCAATGTTCTGAATCGATTGGTAACATTTTTCTAACTGTGGCACAAGTATTATTAAAGATTTCACGATTTTATCTTCGCATATACCGAAATTCGCGTATGTCGATTACGTTTTTCGACAATTATCATATGAAAACGCGTATTTAAACATAGTAAAAACGTTATATTCTTGTTATATTCTTTATTCTGCATCGATAGAATATAAAATCATTGAAATTGAAGGAGATTTCAAGTTTTCGTTTTTAGACGATACGCGTATATGAGCGAAAAATCGTATATACGATATGAAAGAATGTTAAAAACTTTGATTCCAATATAAAATAGATGGTTGATCTTATGAAATGCAATGTTCTGAATCGATTGGTAACATTTTTCTAACTGTGGCACAAGTATTATTAAAGATTTCACGATTTTATCTTCGCATATACCGAAATTCGCGTATGTCGATTACGTTTTTCGACAATTATCATATGAAAACGCGTATTTAAACATAGTAAAAACGTTATATTCTTGTTATATTCTTTATTCTGCATCGATAGAATATAAAATCATTGAAATTGAACGAGATTTCAAGTTTTCGTTTTTCGACGATACGCGTATATGAGCGAAAAATCGTATATACGATATGAAAGAATGTTAAAAACTTTGATTCCAATATAAAATAGATGTTTGATCTTATGAAATGCAATGTTCTGAATCGATTGGTAACATTTTTCTAACTGTGGCACAGGTATTATTAAAGATTTCACGATTTTATCTTCGCAAATACCGAAATTCGCGTATGTCGATTACGTTTTTCGACAATTATCATATGAAAACGCGTATTTAAACATAGTAAAAACGTTATATTCTTGTTATATTCTTTATTCTGCATCGATAGAATATAAAATCATTGAAATTGAACGAGATTTCAAGTTTTCGTTTTTCGACGATACGCGTATATGAGCGAAAAATCGTATATACGATATGAAAGAATGTTAAAAACTTTGATTCCAATATAAAATAGATGTTTGATCTTATGAAATGCAATGTTCTGAATCGATTGGTAACATTTTTCTAACTGTGGCACAAGTATTATTAAAGATTTCACGATTTTATCTTCGCATATACCGAAATTCGCGTATGTCGATTACGTTTTTCGACAATTATCATATGAAAACGCGTATTTAAACATAGTAAAAGCGTTATATTCTTGTTATATTCTTTATTCTGCATCGATAGAATATAAAATCATTGAAATTGAACGAGATTTCAAGTTTTCGTTTTTCGACGATACAAGTATATGAGCGAAAAATCGTATATACGATATGAAAGAATGTTAAAAACTTTGATTCCAATATAAAATAGATGTTTGATCTTATGAAATGCAATGTTCTGAATCGATTGGTAACATTTTTCTAACTGTGGCACAAGTATTATTAAAGATTTCACGATTTTATCTTCGCATATACCGAAATTCGCGTATGTCGATTACGTTTTTCGACAATTATCATATGAAAACGCGTATTTAAACATAGTAAAAGCGTTATATTCTTGTTATATTCTTTATTCTGCATCGATAGAATATAAAATCATTGAAATTGAACGAGATTTCAAGTTTTCGTTTTTAGACGATACGCGTATATGAGCGAAAAATCGTATATACGATATGAAAGAATGTTAAAAACTTTGATTCCAATATAAAATAGATGGTTGATCTTATGAAATGCAATGTTCTGAATCGATTGGTAACATTTTTCTAACTGTGGCACAAGTTTTATTAAAGATTTCACGATTTTATCTTCGCATATACCGAAATTCGCGTATGTCGATTACGTTTTTCGACAATTATCATATGAAAACGCGTATTTAAACATAGTAAAAACGTTATATTCTTGTTATATTCTTTATTCTGCATCGATAGAATATAAAATCATTGAAATTGAACGAGATTTCAAGTTTTCGTTTTTCGACGAAACGCGTATATGAGCGAAAAATCGTATATACGATATGAAAGAATGTTAAAAACTTTGATTCCAATATAAAATAGATGTTTGATCTTATGAAATGCAATGTTCTGAATCGATTGGTAACATTTTTCTAACTGTGGCACAGGTATTATTAAAGATTTCACGATTTTATCTTCGCAAATACCGAAATTCGCGTATGTCGATTACGTTTTTCGACAATTATCATATGAAAACGCGTATTTAAACATAGTAAAAACGTTATATTCTTGTTATATTCTTTATTCTGCATCGATAGAATATAAAATCATTGAAATTGAACGAGATTTCAAGTTTTCGTTTTTCGACGATACACGTATATGAGCGAAAAATCGTATATACGATATGAAAGAATGTTAAAAACTTTGATTACAATATAAAATAGATGTTTGATCTTATGAAATGCAATGTTCTGAATCGATTGGTAACATTTTTCTAACTGTGGCACAAGTATTATTAAAGATTTCACGATTTTATCTTCGCATATACCGAAATTCGCGTATGTCGATTACGTTTTTCGACAATTATCATATGAAAACGCGTATTTAAACATAGTAAAAGCGTTATATTCTTGTTATATTCTTTATTCTGCATCGATAGAATATAAAATCATTGAAATTGAACGAGATTTCAAGTTTTCGTTTTTCGACGATACGCGTATATGAGCGAAAAATCGTATATACGATATGAAAGAATGTTAAAAACTTTGATTCCAATATAAAATAGATGTTTGATCTTATGAAATGCAATGTTCTGAATCGATTGGTAACATTTTTCTAACTGTGGCACAAGTATTATTAAAGATTTCACGATTTTATCTTCGCATATACCGAAATTCGCGTATGTCGATTACGTTTTTCGACAATTATCATATGAAAACGCGTATTTAAACATAGTAAAAGCGTTATATTCTTGTTATATTCTTTATTCTGCATCGATAGAATATAAAATCATTGAAATTGAACGAGATTTCAAGTTTTCGCTTTTCGACGATACGCGTATATGAGCGAAAAATCGTATATACGATATGAAAGAATGTTAAAAACTTTGATTCCAATATAAAATAGATGTTTGATCTTATGAAATGCAATGTTCTGAATCGATTGGTAACATTTTTCTAACTGTGGCACAAGTATTATTAAAGATTTCACGATTTTATCTTCGCATATACCAAAATTCGCGTATGTCGATTACGTTTTTCGACAATTATCATATGAAAACGCGTATTTAAACATAGTAAAAACGTTATATTCTTGTTATATTCTTTATTCTGCATCGATAGAATATAAAATCATTGAAATTGAACGAGATTTCAAGTATTCGCTTTTCGACGATACGCGTATATGAGCGAAAAATCGTATATACGATATGAAAGAATGTTAAAAACTTTGATTCCAATATAAAATAGATGTTTGATCTTATGAAATGCAATGTTCTGAATCGATTGGTAACATTTTTCTAACTGTGGCACAAGTATTATTAAAGATTTCACGATTTTATCTTCGCATATACCGAAATTCGCGTATGTCGATTACGTTTTTCGACAATTATCATATGAAAACGCGTATTTAAACATAGTAAAAACGTTATATTCTTGTTATATTCTTTATTCTGCATCGATAGAATATAAAATCATTGAAATTGAACGAGATTTCAAGTTTTCGTTTTTCGACGATACGCGTATATGAGCGAAAAATCGTATATACGATATGAAAGAATGTTAAAAACTTTGATTCCAATATAAAATAGATGTTTGATCTTATGAAATGCAATGATCTGAATCGATTGGTAACACTTTTCTAACTGTGGCACAAGTATTATTTAAGATTTCACGATTTTATCTTCGCATATACCGAAATTCGCGTATGTCGATTACGTTTTTCGACAATTATCATATGAAAACGCGTATTTAAACATAGTAAAAACGTTATATTCTTGTTATATTCTTTATTCTGCATCGATAGAATATAAAATCATTGAAATTGAACGAGATTTCAAGTTTTCGTTTTTCGACGATACGCGTATATGAGCGAAAAATCGTATATACGATATGAAAGAATGTTAAAAACTTTGATTCCAATATAAAATAGATGTTTGATCTTATGAAATGCAATGTTCTGAATCGATTGGTAACATTTTTCTAACTGTGGCACAAGTATTATTAAAGATTTCACGATTTTATCTTCGCATATACCGAAATTCGCGTATGTCGATTACGTTTTTCGACAATTATCATATGAAAACGCGTATTTAAACATAGTAAAAACGTTATATTCTTGTTATATTCTTTATTCTGCATCGATAGAATATAAAATCATTGAAATTGAACGAGATTTCAAGTTTTCGTTTTTCGACGATACGCGTATATGAGCGAAAAATCGTATATACGATATGAAAGAATGTTAAAAACTTTGATTCCAATATAAAATAGATGTTTGATCTTATGAAATGCAATGTTCTGAATCGATTGGTAACATTTTTCTAACTGTGGCACAAGTATTATTAAAGATTTCACGATTTTATCTTCGCATATACCGAAATTCGCGTATGTCGATTACGTTTTTCGACAATTATCATATGAAAACGCGTATTTAAACATAGTAAAAACGTTATATTCTTGTTATATTCTTTATTCTGCATCGATAGAATATAAAATCATTGAAATTGAACGAGATTTCAAGTTTTCGTTTTTAGACGATACGCGTATATGAGCGAAAAATCGTATATACGATATGAAAGAATGTTAAAAACTTTGATTCCAATATAAAATAGATGTTTGATCTTATGAAATGCAATGTTCTGAATCGATTGGTAACATTTTTCTAACTGTGGCACAAGTATTATTAAAGATTTCACGATTTTATCTTCGCATATACCGAAATTCGCGTATGTCGATTACGTTTTTCGACAATTATCATATGAAAACGCGTATTTAAACATAGTAAAAGCGTTATATTCTTGTTATATTCTTTATTCTGCATCGATAGAATATAAAATCATTGAAATTGAACGAGATTTCAAGTTTTCGTTTTTCGACGATACGCGTATATGAGCGAAAAATCGTATATACGATATGAAAGAATGTTAAAAACTTTGATTCCAATATAAAATAGATGTTTGATCTTATGAAATGCAATGTTCTGAATCGATTGGTAACATTTTTCTAACTGTGGCACAAGTATTATTAAAGATTTCACGATTTTATCTTCGCATATACCGAAATTCGCGTATGTCGATTACGTTTTTCGACAATTATCATATGAAAACGCGTATTTAAACATAGTAAAAACGTTATATTCTTGTTATATTCTTTATTCTGCATCGATAGAATATAAAATCATTGAAATTGAACGAGATTTCAAGTTTTCGTTTTTCGACGATACGCGTATATGAGCGAAAAATCGTATATACGATATGAAAGAATGTTAAAAACTTTGATTCCAATATAAAATAGATGTTTGATCTTATGAAATGCAATGATCTGAATCGATTGGTAACACTTTTCTAACTGTTGCACAAGTATTATTTAAGATTTCACGATTTTATCTTCGCATATACCGAAATTCGCGTATGTCGATTACGTTTTTCGACAATTATCATATGAAAACGCGTATTTAAACATAGTAAAAACGTTATATTCTTGTTATATTCTTTATTCTGCATCGATAGAATATAAAATCATTGAAATTGAACGAGATTTCAAGTTTTCGTTTTTCGACGATACGCGTATATGAGCGAAAAATCGTATATACGATATGAAAGAATGTTAAAAACTTTGATTCCAATATAAAATAGATGTTTGATCTTATGAAATGCAATGTTCTGAATCGATTGGTAACATTTTTCTAACTGTGGCACAAGTATTATTAAAGATTTCACGATTTTATCTTCGCATATACCGAAATTCGCGTATGTCGATTACGTTTTTCGACAATTATCATATGAAAACGCGTATTTAAACATAGTAAAAACGTTATATTCTTGTTATATTCTTTATTCTGCATCGATAGAATATAAAATCATTGAAATTGAACGAGATTTCAAGTTTTCGTTTTTCGACGATACGCGTATATGAGCGAAAAATCGTATATACGATATGAAAGAATGTTAAAAACTTTGATTCCAATATAAAATAGATGTTTGATCTTATGAAATGCAATGTTCTGAATCGATTGGTAACATTTTTCTAACTGTGGCACAAGTATTATTAAAGATTTCACGATTTTATCTTCGCATATACCGAAATTCGCGTATGTCGATTACGTTTTTCGACAATTATCATATGAAAACGCGTATTTATACATAGTAAAAACGTTATATTCTTGTTATATTCTTTATTCTGCATCGATAGAATATAAAATCATTGAAATTGAACGAGATTTCAAGTTTTCGTTTTTCGACGATACGCGTATATGAGCGAAAAATCGTATATACGATATGAAAGAATGTTAAAAACTTTGATTCCAATATAAAATAGATGTTTGATCTTATGAAATGCAATGTTCTGAATCGATTGGTAACATTTTTCTAACTGTGGCACAAGTATTATTAAAGATTTCACGATTTTATCTTCGCATATACCGAAATTCGCGTATGTCGATTACGTTTTTCGACAATTATCATATGAAAACGCGTATTTAAACATAGTAAAAACGTTATATTCTTGTTATATTCTTTATTCTGCATCGATAGAATATAAAATCATTGAAATTGAACGAGATATCAAGTTTTCGTTTTTCGACGATACGCGTATATGAGCGAAAAATCGTATATACGATATGAAAGAATGTTAAAAACTTTGATTCCAATATAAAATAGATGTTTGATCTTATGAAATGCAATGTTCTGAATCGATTGGTAACATTTTTCTAACTGTGGCACAAGTATTATTAAAGATTTCACGATTTTATCTTCGCATATACCGAAATTCGCGTATGTCGATTATGTTTTTCGACAATTATCATATGAAAACGCGTATTTAAACATAGTAAAAACGTTATATTCTTGTTATATTCTTTATTCTGCATCGATAGAATATAAAATCATTGAAATTGAACGAGATTTCAAGTTTTCGTTTTTCGACGATACGCGTATATGAGCGAAAAATCGTATATACGATATGAAAGAATGTTAAAAACTTTGATTCCAATATAAAATAGATGTTTGATCTTATGAAATGCAATGTTCGGAATCGATTGGTAACATTTTTCTAACTGTGGCACAAGTATTATTAATGATTTCACGATTTTATCATCGCATATACCGAAATTCGCGTATGTCGATTACGTTTTTCGACAATTATCATATGAAAACGCGTATTTAAACATAGTAAAAGCGTTATATTCTTGTTATATTCTTTATTCTGCATCGATAGAATATAAAATCATTGAAATTGAACGAGATTTCAAGTTTTCGTTTTTCGACGATACGCGTATATGAGCGAAAAATCGTATATACGATATGAAAGAATGTTAAAAACTTTGATTCCAATATAAAATAGATGTTTGATCTTATGAAATGCAATGTTCTGAATCGATTGGTAACATTTTTCTAACTGTGGCACAAGTATTATTAAAGATTTCACGATTTTATCTTCGCATAAACCGAAATTCGCGTATGTCGATTACGTTTTTCGACAATTATCATATGAAAACGCGTATTTAAACATAGTAAAAACGTTATATTCTTGTTATATTCTTTATTCTGCATCGATAGAATATAAAATCATTGAAATTGAACGAGATATCAAGTTTTCGTTATTCGACGATACGCGTATATGAGCGAAAAATCGTATATACGATATGAAAGAATGTTAAAAACTTTGATTCCAATATAAAATAGATGTTTGATCTTATGAAATGCAATGTTCTGAATCGATTGGTAACATTTTTCTAACTGTGGCACAAGTATTATTAAAGATTTCACGATTTTATCTTCGCAAATACCGAAATTCGCGTATGTCGATTACGTTTTTCGACAATTATCATATGAAAACGCGTATTTAAACATAGTAAAAACGTTATATTCTTGTTATATTCTTTATTCTGCATCGATAGAATATAAAATCATTGAAATTGAACGAGATTTCAAGTTTTCGTTTTTCGACGATACGCGTATATGAGCGAAAAATCGTATATACGATATGAAAGAATGTTAAAAACTTTGATTCCAATATAAAATAGATGTTTGATCTTATGAAATGCAATGTTCTGAATCGATTGGTAACATTTTTCTAACTGTGGCACAAGTATTATTAAAGATTTCACGATTTTATCTTCGCATATACCGAAATTCGCGTATGTCGATTACGTTTTTCGACAATAATCATATGAAAACGCGTATTTAAACATAGTAAAAGCGTTATATTCTTGTTATATTCTTTATTCTGCATCGATAGAATATAAAATCATTGAAATTGAACGAGATTTCAAGTTTTCGTTTTTCGACGATACGCGTATATGAGCGAAAAATCGTATATACGATATGAAAGAATGTTAAAAACTTTGATTCTAATATAAAATAGATGTTTGATCTTATGAAATGCAATGTTCTGAATCGATTGGTAACATTTTTCTAACTGTGGCACAAGTATTATTAAAGATTTCACGATTTTATCTTCGCATATACCGAAATTCGCGTATGTCGATTACGTTTTTCGACAATTATCATATGAAAACGCGTATTTAAACATAGTAAAAACGTTATATTCTTGTTATATTCTTTATTCTGCATCGATAGAATATAAAATCATTGAAATTGAACGAGATATCAAGTTTTCGTTTTTCGACGATACGCGTATATGAGCGAAAAATCGTATATACGATATGAAAGAATGTTAAAAACTTTGATTCCAATATAAAATAGATGTTTGATCTTATGAAATGCAATGTTCTGAATCGATTGGTAACATTTTTCTAACTGTGGCACAAGTATTATTAAAGATTTCACGATTTTATCTTCGCAAATACCGAAATTCGCGTATGTCGATTACGTTTTTCGACAATTATCATATGAAAACGCGTATTTAAACATAGTAAAAACGTTATATTCTTGTTATATTCTTTATTCTGCATCGATAGAATATAAAATCATTGAAATTGAACGAGATTTCAAGTTTTCGTTTTTCGACGATACGCGTATATGAGCGAAAAATCGTATATACGATATGAAAGAATGTTAAAAACTTTGATTCCAATATAAAATAGATGTTTGATCTTATGAAATGCAATGTTCTGAATCGATTGGTAACATTTTTCTAACTGTGGCACAAGTATTATTAAAGATTTCACGATTTTATCTTCGCATATACCGAAATTCGCGTATGTCGATTACGTTTTTCGACAATTATCATATGAAAACGCGTATTTAAACATAGTAAAAGCGTTATATTCTTGTTATATTCTTTATTCTGCATCGATAGAATATAAAATCATTGAAATTGAACGAGATTTCAAGTTTTCGTTTTTCGACGATACGCGTATATGAGCGAAAAATCGTATATACGATATGAAAGAATGTTAAAAACTTTGATTCCAATATAAAATAGATGTTTGATCTTATGAAATGCAATGTTCTGAATCGATTGGTAACATTTTTCTAACTGTGGCACAAGTATTATTAAAGATTTCACGATTTTATCTTCGCAAATACCGAAATTCGCGTATGTCGATTACGTTTTTCGACAATTATCATATGAAAACGCGTATTTAAACATAGTAAAAACGTTATATTCTTGTTATATTCTTTATTCTGCATCGATAGAATATAAAATCATTGAAATTGAACGAGATTTCAAGTTTTCGTTTTTCGACGATACGCGTATATGAGCGAAAAATCGTATATACGATATGAAAGAATGTTAAAAACTTTGATTCCAATATAAAATAGATGTTTGATCTTATGAAATGCAATGTTCTGAATCGATTGGTAACATTTTTCTAACTGTGGCACAAGAATTATTAAAGATTTCACGATTTTATCTTCGCATATACCGAAATTCGCGTATGTCGATTACGTTTTTCGACAATTATCATATGAAAACGCGTATTTAAACATAGTAAAAGCGTTATATTCTTGTTATATTCTTTATTCTGCATCGATAGAATATAAAATCAATGAAATTGAACGAGATTTCAAGTTTTCGTTTTTCGACGATACGCGTATATGAGCGAAAAATCGTATATACGATATGAAAGAATGTTAAAAACTTTGATTCCAATATAAAATAGATGTTTGATCTTATGAAATGCAATGTTCTGAATCGATTGGTAACATTTTTCTAACTGTGGCACAAGTATTATTAAAGATTTCACGATTTTATCTTCGCATATACCGAAATTCTCGTATGTCGATTACGTTTTTCGACAATTATCATATGAAAACGCGTATTTAAACATAGTAAAAACGTTATATTCTTGTTATATTCTTTATTCTGCATCGATAGAATATAAAATCATTGAAATTGAACGAGATTTCAAGTTTTCGTTTTTCGACGATACGCGTATATGAGCGAAAAATCGTATATACGATATGAAAGAATGTTAGAAACTTTGATTCCAATATAAAATAGATGTTTGATCTTATGAAATGCAATGTTCTGAATCGATTGGTAACATTTTTCTAACTGTGGCACAAGTATTATTAAAGATTTCACGATTTTATCTTCGCATATCCCGAAATTCGCGTATGTCGATTACGTTTTTCGACAATTATCATATGAGAACGCGTATTTAGACATAGTAAAAACGTTATATTCTTGTTATATTCTTTATTCTGCATCGATAGAATATAAAATCATTGAAATTGAACGAGATTTCAAGTTTTCGTTTTTCGACGATACGCGTATATGAGCGAAAATCGTATATACGATATGAGAGAATGTTAAAAACTTTGATTCCAATATAATATAGATGTTTGATCTTATGAAATGCAATGTTCTGAATCGATTGGTAACATTTTTCTAACTGTGGCACAAGTATTATTAAAGATTTCACGATTTTATCTTCGCATATACCGAAATTCGCGTATGTCGATTACGTTTTTCGACAATTATCATATGAAAACGCGTATTTAAACATAGTAAAAACGTTATATTCTTGTTATATTCTTTATTCTGCATCGATGGAAAATAAAATCATTGAAATTGAACGAGATTTCAAGTTTTCGTTTTTCGACGATACGCGTATATGAGCGAAAAATCGTATATACGATATGAAAGAATGTTAAAAACTTTGATTCCAATATAAAATAGATGTTTGATCTTATGAAATGCAATGTTCGGAATCGATTGGTAACATTTTTCTAACTGTGGCACAAGTATTATTAAAGATTTCACGATTTTATCTTCGCATATACCGAAATTCGCGTATGTCGATTACGTTTTTTCGACAATTATCATATGAAAACGCGTATTTAAACATAGTAAAAGCGTTATATTCTTGTTATATTCTTTATTCTGCATCGATAGAATATAAAATCATTGAAATTGAACGAGATTTCAAGTTTTCGTTTTTCGACGATACGCGTATATGAGCGAAAAATCGTATATACGATATGAAAGAATGTTAAAAACTTTGATTCCAATATAAAATAGATGTTTGATCTTATGAAATGCAATGTTCTGAATCGATTGGTAACATTTTTCTAACTGTGGCACAAGTATTATTAAAGATTTCACGATTTTATCTTCGCATAAACCGAAATTCGCGTATGTCGATTACGTTTTTCGACAATTATCATATGAAAACGCGTATTTAAACATAGTAAAAACGTTATATTCTTGTTATATTCTTTATTCTGCATCGATAGAATATAAAATCATTGAAATTGAAAGAGATATCAAGTTTTCGTTTTCGACGATACGCGTATATGAGCGAAAAATCGTATATACGATATGAAAGAATGTTAAAAACTTTGATTCCAATATGAAATAGATGTTTGATCTTATGAAATGCAATGTTCTGAATCGATTGGTAACATTTTTCTAACTGTGGCACAAGTATTATTAAAGATTTCACGATTTTATCTTCGCAAATACCGAAATTCGCGTATGTCGATTACGTTTTTCGACAATTATCATATGAAAACGCGTATTTAAACATAGTAAAAACGTTATATTCTTGTTATATTCTTTATTCTGCATCGATAGAATATAAAATCATTGAAATTGAACGAGATTTCAAGTTTTCGTTTTTCGACGATACGCGTATATGAGCGAAAAATCGTATATACGATATGAAAGAATGTTAAAAACTTTGATTCCAATATAAAATAGATGTTTGATCTTATGAAATGCAATGTTCTGAATCGATTGGTAACATTTTTCTAACTGTGGCACAAGTATTATTAAAGATTTCACGATTTTATCTTCGCATATACCGAAATTCGCGTATGTCGATTACGTTTTTCGACAATTATCATATGAAAACGCGTATTTAAACATAGTAAAAGCGTTATATTCTTGTTATATTCTTTATTCTGCATCGATAGAATATAAAATCATTGAAATTGAACGAGATTTCAAGTTTTCGTTTTTCGACGATACGCGTGTATGAGCGAAAAATCGTATATACGATATGAAAGAATGTTAAAAACTTTGATTCCAATATAAAATAGATGTTTGATCTTATGAAATGCAATGTTCTGAATCGATTGGTAACATTTTTCTAACTGTGGCACAAGTATTATTAAAGATTTCACGATTTTATCTTCGCATATACCGAAATTCGCGTATGTCGATTACGTTTTTCGACAATTATCATATGAAAACGCGTATTTAAACATAGTA